>NW_026691340.1:0-149892 GCF_020826845.1 Diceros bicornis minor
CTTTAGGGCTGGCCAAAATCCTTCCCAAGACAGCTTGTCTGGAGAAAATCAGACCCAGCTGAAGAACATGTGTCCATGGGGGAAACCCGGGAAACTGAGTCTCCCCACACAATAGCAGAGATTCTCATCTTGCATTCCTCTCCTGAGCTAATGACCAAGGTGGATGTCCCGGGTGGGGCCTGTGGAAATGGGAGAGGGGAGGGAAGTCTATTGTCATGCAGAGGGACATGGAAAGACTTGTCTGAAGCTTATCCCCTGCACTGGGGTCAGGTCGGGAAGGGATGGCACAGAGGTGAGCAGGAACCAACCGGCCTCTCTGTGGTGGGGCTGGCCCCGGGGCAGGCGTGGGGGTGATGGCTGGAAGTGGGATGGCGCGTGAGTTGGCACCAGCCAGCGGTGGAGGCAGAGACTCAGAGGTCAGGGGATCTCTCTCTCTGTCTCTGTCTCTCTCTCTCTCCCTCAGGGAGCTGAGGAGAGTAAGGTGGCGCCCCCTGCCCACCTCGCCTACCTCTCCATGGGCCCTTCTTTCTCTGGCCGCTCCGGGAGCCCTGCGGGCTTGGGTTCAACCCCCCACACACCGCACAGGCCAAGGGCGCATGCGCGACCGCCGGGGCCTAGGGCTGGGCCTGGGAGGGGGTCCTCAGTGAAGGCCCCCGCCCTCCCTCCCAGACTCCTGACCCAGCTGCAGCTCTTCCATCGCCGCCCTTCTGGACTCGGCTTCAGCTGTCTCCCTCCCCTCCCCCACTCCCACTCAGCTTGCAGGCCGCTTCCCTGCCTTGAAAAGCATTGCTCTGGCCCTGAGGGCCACAGACCTACTGGGCTTCAAGCTCAAGGCTCTGCCTGGGCCCTGCTGCTTCGGCCAGGGGCTCATTTCTTCCTGGAAAGACAAAGCCATGGCCTCACCCCACGCCTGCACTTTGCCACGGCAGGCAGCCCAGATGTAGGAAAGGCTCTGTGGAGTCAGAAAGTGCCGAGACAGGGCAGATGGCACCAGAGGGTTTGGGGGCCAGGGCGCAACTGGGCTAGCCCCTCCTCCCGGAGTCCGGGGAGGCCCGGCCTTCCTAGTGCCCAGGCCACGGCTCCGGGGAGAAACCCGCCATGGAGGGCACGCGGGAGGCCCTCTGCCTGAGGTGGCAGGTGTCACGCCAGGGGCCACTGCAAGCCTGGCTCGGTTTGCCTGCTTTCTCCAAAGGAGGCTGGCCGACCAGCCGAACCTGGCACCTGGGCCAGGCCCCTTCCAAGGGGACGAGTTCCAGAGGCTAGAGCCCTGGGGGCGGCTGCCAAGGTCTCCTGGGGCGTGTGCTGGGCCCCCGTCAGAGGAGGAAGCAGCCTGGTAAACGGTGTGCCAGGCCTGAGATCTGGAGGCCTCCCACAGCCGGGTCCCCTGTCCTGCCCAGGCCCCCCGAGGGAGGACGATGGTCCGGGCAGTGGCGAGCGGGGTGGGGCTGGCGCCGAGCCCTGCCCTTGGATGCCCCGGGGAAGGGCGCCGGGGGATGGGCCTGCCCCTGGCCAGGTCTGAGGGAGCGACCCAGCTCGGGGCTGTCGGGGGCAGAGAGAGAAACCCCCCTCCGCCCTTTTCCCTTCAGGTTCTTAGGGCTGGCCAAATCCTTCCCAAGACAGCTTGTCTGGAGAAAAATCAGACCCAGCTGAAGAACATGTGTCCATGGGGGAAACCCGGGAAACTGAGTCTCCCCACACAATAGCAGAGATTCTCATCTTGCATCCTCTCCTGAGCTAATGACCAAGGTGGATGTCCCGGGTGGGCCTGTGGAATGGGAGAGGGGAGGAAGTCTATTGTCATGCAGAGGGACATGGAAAGACTTGTCTGAAGCTTATCCCCTGCACTGGGGTCAGGTCGGGAAGGGATGGCACAGAGGTGAGCAGGAACCAACCGGCCTCTCTGTGGTGGGGCTGGCCCCGGGGCAGGCGTGGGGGTGATGGCTGGAAGTGGGATGGCGCGTGAGTTGGCACCAGCCAGCGGTGGAGGCAGAGACTCAGAGGTCAGGGATCTCTCTCTCTGTCTCTGTCTCTCTCTCTCTCCCTCAGGGAGCTGAGGAGAGTAAGGTGGCGCCCCCTGCCCACCTCGCCTACCTCTCCATGGGCCCTTCTTTCTCTGGCCGCTCCGGGAGCCCTGCGGGCTTGGGTTCAACCCCCCACACACCGCACAGGCCAAGGGCGCATGCGCGACCGCCGGGGCCTAGGGCTGGCCTGGGAGGGGGTCCTCAGTGAAGGCCCCGCCCTCCCTCCAGACTCTGACCCAGCTGCAGCTCTTCCATCGCCGCCCTTCTGGACTCGGCTTCAGCTGTCTCCCTCCCCTCCCCCACTCCCACTCAGCTTGCAGGCCGCTTCCCTGCCTTGAAAGCATTGCTCTGGCCCTGAGGGCCACAGACCTACTGGGCTTCAAGCTCAAGGCTCTGCCTGGGCCTGCTGCTTCGGCCAGGGGCTCATTTCTTCCTGGAAAGACAAAGCCATGGCCCTCACCCCACGCCTGCACTTTGCCACGGCAGGCAGCCCAGATGTAGGAAAGGCTCTGTGGAGTCAGAAGTGCCGAGACAGGCAGATGGCACCAGAGGGTTTGGGGGCCAGGGCGCAACTGGGCTAGCCCCTCCTCCCGGGAGTCGGGGAGGCCCGGCCTTCCTAGTGCCCAGGCCACGGCTCCGGGGAGAAAACCCGCCATGGAGGGCACGCGGGAGGCCCTCTGCCTGAGGTGGCAGGTGTCACGCCAGGGCCACTGCAAGCCTGGCTCGGTTTGCCTGCTTTCTCCAAAGGAGGCTGGCCGACCAGCCGAACCTGGCACCTGGGCCAGGCCCCTTCCAAGGGGACGAGTTCCAGAGGCTAGAGCCCTGGGGGCGGCTGCCAAGTCTCCTGGGGCGTGTGCTGGGCCCCCGTCAGAGGAGGAAGCAGCCTGGTAAACGGTGTGCCAGGCCTGAGATCTGGAGGCCTCCCACAGCCGGGTCCCTGTCCTGCCCAGGCCCCCCGAGGGAGGACGATGGTCGGGCAGTGGCGAGCGGGGTGGGGCTGGCGCCGAGCCTGCCCTTGGATGCCCCGGGGAAGGGCGCCGGGGGATGGGCTGCCCCTGGCCAGGTCTGAGGGAGCGACCCAGCTCGGGGCTGTCGGGGGCAGAGAGAGAACCCCCCTCCGCCCTTTCCCTTCAGGTTCTTAGGGCTGGCCAAATCCTTCCCAAGACAGCTTGTCTGGAGAAAATCAGACCCAGCTGAAGAACATGTGTCCATGGGGGAAACCCGGGAAACTGAGTCTCCCCACACAATAGCAGAGATTCTCATCTTGGCATCCTCTCCTGAGCTAATGACCAAGGTGGATGTCCCGGGTGGGCCTGTGGAATGGGAGAGGGGAGGAAGTCTATTGTCATGCAGAGGGACATGGAAAGACTTGTCTGAAGCTTATCCCCTGCACTGGGGTCAGGTCGGGAAGGGATGGCACAGAGGTGAGCAGGAACCAACCGGCCTCTCTGTGGTGGGGCTGGCCCCGGGGCAGGCGTGGGGGTGATGGCTGGAAGTGGGATGGCGCGTGAGTTGGCACCAGCCAGCGGTGGAGGCAGAGACTCAGAGGTCAGGGATCTCTCTCTCTGTCTCTGTCTCTCTCTCTCTCCCTCAGGGAGCTGAGGAGAGTAAGGTGGCGCCCCCCTGCCCACCTCGCCTACCTCTCCATGGGCCCTTCTTTCTCTGGCCGCTCCGGGAGCCCTGCGGGCTTGGGTTCAACCCCCCACACACCGCACAGGCCAAGGGCGCATGCGCGACCGCCGGGGCCTAGGGCTGGCCTGGGAGGGGGTCCTCAGTGAAGGCCCCGCCCTCCCTCCAGACTCTGACCCAGCTGCAGCTCTTCCATCGCCGCCCTTCTGGACTCGGCTTCAGCTGTCTCCCTCCCCTCCCCCACTCCCACTCAGCTTGCAGGGCCGCTTCCCTCCCTCGAAAGCCTTGCTCTGGCCCTGAGGGCCACAGACCTACTGGGCTTCAAGCTCAAGGCTCTGCCTGGGCCTGCTGCTTCGGCCAGGGGCTCATTTCTTCCTGGAAAGACAAAGCCATGGCCTCACCCCACGCCTGCACTTTGCCACGGCAGGCAGCCCAGATGTAGGAAAGGCTCTGTGGAGTCAGAAGTGCCGAGACAGGCAGATGGCACCAGAGGGTTTGGGGGCCAGGGCGCAACTGGGCTAGCCCCTCCTCCCGGGAGTCGGGGAGGCCCGGCCTTCCTAGTGCCCAGGCCACGGCTCCGGGGAGAAACCCGCCATGGAGGGCACGCGGGAGGCCCTCTGCCTGAGGTGGCAGGTGTCACGCCAGGGCCACTGCAAGCCTGGCTCGGTTTGCCTGCTTTCTCCAAAGGAGGCTGGCCGACCAGCCGAACCTGGCACCTGGGCCAGGCCCCTTCCAAGGGGACGAGTTCCAGAGGCTAGAGCCCTGGGGGCGGCTGCCAAGTCTCCTGGGGCGTGTGCTGGGCCCCCGTCAGAGGAGGAAGCAGCCTGGTAAACGGTGTGCCAGGCCTGAGATCTGGAGGCCTCCCACAGCCGGGTCCCTGTCCTGCCCAGGCCCCCCGAGGGAGGACGATGGTCGGGCAGTGGCGAGCGGGGTGGGGCTGGCGCCGAGCCTGCCCTTGGATGCCCCGGGGAAGGGCGCCGGGGGATGGGCTGCCCCTGGCCAGGTCTGAGGGAGCGACCCAGCTCGGGGCTGTCGGGGGCAGAGAGAGAACCCCCCTCCGCCCTTTCCCTTCAGGTTCTTAGGGCTGGCCAAATCCTTCCCAAGACAGCTTGTCTGGAGAAAATCAGACCCAGCTGAAGAACATGTGTCCATGGGGGAAACCCGGGAAACTGAGTCTCCCCACACAATAGCAGAGATTCTCATCTTGCATCCTCTCCTGAGCTAATGACCAAGGTGGATGTCCCGGGTGGGCCTGTGGAATGGGAGAGGGGAGGAAGTCTATTGTCATGCAGAGGGACATGGAAAGACTTGTCTGAAGCTTATCCCCTGCACTGGGGTCAGGTCGGGAAGGGATGGCACAGAGGTGAGCAGGAACCAACCGGCCTCTCTGTGGTGGGGCTGGCCCCGGGGCAGGCGTGGGGGTGATGGCTGGAAGTGGGATGGCGCGTGAGTTGGCACCAGCCAGCGGTGGAGGCAGAGACTCAGAGGTCAGGGATCTCTCTCTCTGTCTCTGTCTCTCTCTCTCTCCCTCAGGGAGCTGAGGAGAGTAAGGTGGCGCCCCCCTGCCCACCTCGCCTACCTCTCCATGGGCCCTTCTTTCTCTGGCCGCTCCGGGAGCCCTGCGGGCTTGGGTTCAACCCCCGACACACCGCACAGGCCAAGGGCGCATGCGCGACCGCCGGGGCCTAGGGCTGGCCTGGGAGGGGGTCCTCAGTGAAGGCCCCGCCCTCCCTCCAGACTCTGACCCAGCTGCAGCTCTTCCATCGCCGCCCTTCTGGACTCGGCTTCAGCTGTCTCCCTCCCCTCCCCCACTCCCACTCAGCTTGCAGGCCGCTTCCCTGCCTTGAAAGCATTGCTCTGGCCCTGAGGGCCACAGACCTACTGGGCTTCAAGCTCAAGGCTCTGCCTGGGCCTGCTGCTTCGGCCAGGGGCTCATTTCTTCCTGGAAAGACAAAGCCATGGCCTCACCCCACGCCTGCACTTTGCCACGGCAGGCAGCCCAGATGTAGGAAAGGCTCTGTGGAGTCAGAAGTGCCGAGACAGGCAGATGGCACCAGAGGGTTTGGGGGCCAGGGCGCAACTGGGCTAGCCCCTCCTCCCGGGAGTCGGGGAGGCCCGGCCTTCCTAGTGCCCGGGCCACGGCTCCGGGGAGAAACCCGCCATGGAGGGCACGCGGGAGGCCCTCTGCCTGAGGTGGCAGGTGTCACGCCAGGGCCACTGCAAGCCTGGCTCGGTTTGCCTGCTTTCTCCAAAGGAGGCTGGCCGACCAGCCGAACCTGGCACCTGGGCCAGGCCCCTTCCAAGGGGACGAGTTCCAGAGGCTAGAGCCCTGGGGGCGGCTGCCAAGTCTCCTGGGGCGTGTGCTGGGCCCCCGTCAGAGGAGGAAGCAGCCTGGTAAACGGTGTGCCAGGCCTGAGATCTGGAGGCCTCCCACAGCCGGGTCCCTGTCCTGCCCAGGCCCCCCGAGGGAGGACGATGGTCGGGCAGTGGCGAGCGGGGTGGGGCTGGCGCCGAGCCTGCCCTTGGATGCCCCGGGGAAGGGCGCCGGGGGATGGGCTGCCCCTGGCCAGGTCTGAGGGAGCGACCCAGCTCGGGGCTGTCGGGGGCAGAGAGAGAACCCCCCTCCGCCCTTTCCCTTCAGGTTCTTAGGGCTGGCCAAATCCTTCCCAAGACAGCTTGTCTGGAGAAAATCAGACCCAGCTGAAGAACATGTGTCCATGGGGGAAACCCGGGAAACTGAGTCTCCCCACACAATAGCAGAGATTCTCATCTTGCATCCTCTCCTGAGCTAATGACCAAGGTGGATGTCCCGGGTGGGCCTGTGGAATGGGAGAGGGGAGGAAGTCTATTGTCATGCAGAGGGACATGGAAAGACTTGTCTGAAGCTTATCCCCTGCACTGGGGTCAGGTCGGGAAGGGATGGCACAGAGGTGAGCAGGAACCAACCGGCCTCTCTGTGGTGGGGCTGGCCCCGGGGCAGGCGTGGGGGTGATGGCTGGAAGTGGGATGGCGCGTGAGTTGGCACCAGCCAGCGGTGGAGGCAGAGACTCAGAGGTCAGGGATCTCTCTCTCTGTCTCTGTCTCTCTCTCTCTCCCTCAGGGAGCTGAGGAGAGTAAGGTGGCGCCCCCTGCCCACCTCGCCTACCTCTCCATGGGCCCTTCTTTCTCTGGCCGCTCCGGGAGCCCTGCGGGCTTGGGTTCAACCCCCCACACACCGCACAGGCCAAGGGCGCATGCGCGACCGCCGGGGCCTAGGGCTGGCCTGGGAGGGGGTCCTCAGTGAAGGCCCCGCCCTCCCTCCAGACTCTGACCCAGCTGCAGCTCTTCCATCGCCGCCCTTCTGGACTCGGCTTCAGCTGTCTCCCTCCCCTCCCCCACTCCCACTCAGCTTGCAGGCCGCTTCCCTGCCTTGAAAGCATTGCTCTGGCCCTGAGGGCCACAGACCTACTGGGCTTCAAGCTCAAGGCTCTGCCTGGGCCTGCTGCTTCGGCCAGGGGCTCATTTCTTCCTGGAAAGACAAAGCCATGGCCTCACCCCACGCCTGCACTTTGCCACGGCAGGCAGCCCAGATGTAGGAAAGGCTCTGTGGAGTCAGAAGTGCCGAGACAGGCAGATGGCACCAGAGGGTTTGGGGGCCAGGGCGCAACTGGGCTAGCCCCTCCTCCCGGGAGTCGGGGAGGCCCGGCCTTCCTAGTGCCCAGGCCACGGCTCCGGGGAGAAACCCGCCATGGAGGGCACGCGGGAGGCCCTCTGCCTGAGGTGGCAGGTGTCACGCCAGGGCCACTGCAAGCCTGGCTCGGTTTGCCTGCTTTCTCCAAAGGAGGCTGGCCGACCAGCCGAACCTGGCACCTGGGCCAGGCCCCTTCCAAGGGGACGAGTTCCAGAGGCTAGAGCCCTGGGGGCGGCTGCCAAGTCTCCTGGGGCGTGTGCTGGGCCCCCGTCAGAGGAGGAAGCAGCCTGGTAAACGGTGTGCCAGGCCTGAGATCTGGAGGCCTCCCACAGCCGGGTCCCTGTCCTGCCCAGGCCCCCCGAGGGAGGACGATGGTCGGGCAGTGGCGAGCGGGGTGGGGCTGGCGCCGAGCCTGCCCTTGGATGCCCCGGGGAAGGGCGCCGGGGGATGGGCTGCCCCTGGCCAGGTCTGAGGGAGCGACCCAGCTCGGGGCTGTCGGGGGCAGAGAGAGAAACCCCCCTCCGCCCTTTCCCTTCAGGTTCTTAGGGCTGGCCAAATCCTTCCCAAGACAGCTTGTCTGGAGAAAATCAGACCCAGCTGAAGAACATGTGTCCATGGGGGAAACCCGGGAAACTGAGTCTCCCCACACAATAGCAGAGATTCTCATCTTGCATCCTCTCCTGAGCTAATGACCAAGGTGGATGTCCCGGGTGGGCCTGTGGAATGGGAGAGGGGAGGAAGTCTATTGTCATGCAGAGGGACATGGAAAGACTTGTCTGAAGCTTATCCCCTGCACTGGGGTCAGGTCGGGAAGGGATGGCACAGAGGTGAGCAGGAACCAACCGGCCTCTCTGTGGTGGGGCTGGCCCCGGGGCAGGCGTGGGGGTGATGGCTGGAAGTGGGATGGCGCGTGAGTTGGCACCAGCCAGCGGTGGAGGCAGAGACTCAGAGGTCAGGGATCTCTCTCTCTGTCTCTGTCTCTCTCTCTCTCCCTCAGGGAGCTGAGGAGAGTAAGGTGGCGCCCCCTGCCCACCTCGCCTACCTCTCCATGGGCCCTTCTTTCTCTGGCCGCTCCGGGAGCCCTGCGGGCTTGGGTTCAACCCCCCACACACCGCACAGGCCAAGGGCGCATGCGCGACCGCCGGGGCCTAGGGCTGGCCTGGGAGGGGGTCCTCAGTGAAGGCCCCGCCCTCCCTCCAGACTCTGACCCAGCTGCAGCTCTTCCATCGCCGCCCTTCTGGACTCGGCTTCAGCTGTCTCCCTCCCCTCCCCCACTCCCACTCAGCTTGCAGGCCGCTTCCCTCCCTCGAAAGCCTTGCTCTGGCCCTGAGGGCCACAGACCTACTGGGCTTCAAGCTCAAGGCTCTGCCTGGGCCTGCTGCTTCGGCCAGGGGCTCATTTCTTCCTGGAAAGACAAAGCCATGGCCTCACCCCACGCCTGCACTTTGCCACGGCAGGCAGCCCAGATGTAGGAAAGGCTCTGTGGAGTCAGAAGTGCCGAGACAGGCAGATGGCACCAGAGGGTTTGGGGGCCAGGGCGCAACTGGGCTAGCCCCTCCTCCCGGGAGTCGGGGAGGCCCGGCCTTCCTAGTGCCCAGGCCACGGCTCCGGGGAGAAACCCGCCATGGAGGGCACGCGGGAGGCCCTCTGCCTGAGGTGGCAGGTGTCACGCCAGGGCCACTGCAAGCCTGGCTCGGTTTGCCTGCTTTCTCCAAAGGAGGCTGGCCGACCAGCCGAACCTGGCACCTGGGCCAGGCCCCTTCCAAGGGGACGAGTTCCAGAGGCTAGAGCCCTGGGGGCGGCTGCCAAGTCTCCTGGGGCGTGTGCTGGGCCCCCGTCAGAGGAGGAAGCAGCCTGGTAAACGGTGTGCCAGGCCTGAGATCTGGAGGCCTCCCACAGCCGGGTCCCTGTCCTGCCCAGGCCCCCCGAGGGAGGACGATGGTCGGGCAGTGGCGAGCGGGGTGGGGCTGGCGCCGAGCCTGCCCTTGGATGCCCCGGGGAAGGGCGCCGGGGGATGGGCTGCCCCTGGCCAGGTCTGAGGGAGCGACCCAGCTCGGGGCTGTCGGGGGCAGAGAGAGAACCCCCCTCCGCCCTTTCCCTTCAGGTTCTTAGGGCTGGCCAAATCCTTCCCAAGACAGCTTGTCTGGAGAAAATCAGACCCAGCTGAAGAACATGTGTCCATGGGGGAAACCCGGGAAACTGAGTCTCCCCACACAATAGCAGAGATTCTCATCTTGCATCCTCTCCTGAGCTAATGACCAAGGTGGATGTCCCGGGTGGGCCTGTGGAATGGGAGAGGGGAGGAAGTCTATTGTCATGCAGAGGGACATGGAAAGACTTGTCTGAAGCTTATCCCCTGCACTGGGGTCAGGTCGGGAAGGGATGGCACAGAGGTGAGCAGGAACCAACCGGCCTCTCTGTGGTGGGGCTGGCCCCGGGGCAGGCGTGGGGGTGATGGCTGGAAGTGGGATGGCGCGTGAGTTGGCACCAGCCAGCGGTGGAGGCAGAGACTCAGAGGTCAGGGATCTCTCTCTCTGTCTCTGTCTCTCTCTCTCTCCCTCAGGGAGCTGAGGAGAGTAAGGTGGCGCCCCCTGCCCACCTCGCCTACCTCTCCATGGGCCCTTCTTTCTCTGGCCGCTCCGGGAGCCCTGCGGGCTTGGGTTCAACCCCCGACACACCGCACAGGCCAAGGGCGCATGCGCGACCGCCGGGGCCTAGGGCTGGCCTGGGAGGGGGTCCTCAGTGAAGGCCCCGCCCTCCCTCCAGACTCTGACCCAGCTGCAGCTCTTCCATCGCCGCCCTTCTGGACTCGGCTTCAGCTGTCTCCCTCCCCTCCCCCACTCCCACTCAGCTTGCAGGCCGCTTCCCTGCCTTGAAAGCATTGCTCTGGCCCTGAGGGCCACAGACCTACTGGGCTTCAAGCTCAAGGCTCTGCCTGGGCCTGCTGCTTCGGCCAGGGGCTCATTTCTTCCTGGAAAGACAAAGCCATGGCCTCACCCCACGCCTGCACTTTGCCACGGCAGGCAGCCCAGATGTAGGAAAGGCTCTGTGGAGTCAGAAGTGCCGAGACAGGCAGATGGCACCAGAGGGTTTGGGGGCCAGGGCGCAACTGGGCTAGCCCCTCCTCCCGGGAGTCGGGGAGGCCCGGCCTTCCTAGTGCCCGGGCCACGGCTCCGGGGAGAAACCCGCCATGGAGGGCACGCGGGAGGCCCTCTGCCTGAGGTGGCAGGTGTCACGCCAGGGCCACTGCAAGCCTGGCTCGGTTTGCCTGCTTTCTCCAAAGGAGGCTGGCCGACCAGCCGAACCTGGCACCTGGGCCAGGCCCCTTCCAAGGGGACGAGTTCCAGAGGCTAGAGCCCTGGGGGCGGCTGCCAAGTCTCCTGGGGCGTGTGCTGGGCCCCCGTCAGAGGAGGAAGCAGCCTGGTAAACGGTGTGCCAGGCCTGAGATCTGGAGGCCTCCCACAGCCGGGTCCCTGTCCTGCCCAGGCCCCCCGAGGGAGGACGATGGTCGGGCAGTGGCGAGCGGGGTGGGGCTGGCGCCGAGCCTGCCCTTGGATGCCCCGGGGAAGGGCGCCGGGGGATGGGCTGCCCCTGGCCAGGTCTGAGGGAGCGACCCAGCTCGGGGCTGTCGGGGGCAGAGAGAGAACCCCCCTCCGCCCTTTCCCTTCAGGTTCTTAGGGCTGGCCAAATCCTTCCCAAGACAGCTTGTCTGGAGAAAATCAGACCCAGCTGAAGAACATGTGTCCATGGGGGAAACCCGGGAAACTGAGTCTCCCCACACAATAGCAGAGATTCTCATCTTGCATCCTCTCCTGAGCTAATGACCAAGGTGGATGTCCCGGGTGGGCCTGTGGAATGGGAGAGGGGAGGAAGTCTATTGTCATGCAGAGGGACATGGAAAGACTTGTCTGAAGCTTATCCCCTGCACTGGGGTCAGGTCGGGAAGGGATGGCACAGAGGTGAGCAGGAACCAACCGGCCTCTCTGTGGTGGGGCTGGCCCCGGGGCAGGCGTGGGGGTGATGGCTGGAAGTGGGATGGCGCGTGAGTTGGCACCAGCCAGCGGTGGAGGCAGAGACTCAGAGGTCAGGGATCTCTCTCTCTGTCTCTGTCTCTCTCTCTCTCCCTCAGGGAGCTGAGGAGAGTAAGGTGGCGCCCCCTGCCCACCTCGCCTACCTCTCCATGGGCCCTTCTTTCTCTGGCCGCTCCGGGAGCCCTGCGGGCTTGGGTTCAACCCCCCACACACCGCACAGGCCAAGGGCGCATGCGCGACCGCCGGGGCCTAGGGCTGGCCTGGGAGGGGGTCCTCAGTGAAGGCCCCGCCCTCCCTCCAGACTCTGACCCAGCTGCAGCTCTTCCATCGCCGCCCTTCTGGACTCGGCTTCAGCTGTCTCCCTCCCCTCCCCCACTCCCACTCAGCTTGCAGGCCGCTTCCCTGCCTTGAAAGCATTGCTCTGGCCCTGAGGGCCACAGACCTACTGGGCTTCAAGCTCAAGGCTCTGCCTGGGCCTGCTGCTTCGGCCAGGGGCTCATTTCTTCCTGGAAAGACAAAGCCATGGCCTCACCCCACGCCTGCACTTTGCCACGGCAGGCAGCCCAGATGTAGGAAAGGCTCTGTGGAGTCAGAAGTGCCGAGACAGGCAGATGGCACCAGAGGGTTTGGGGGCCAGGGCGCAACTGGGCTAGCCCCTCCTCCCGGGAGTCGGGGAGGCCCGGCCTTCCTAGTGCCCAGGCCACGGCTCCGGGGAGAAACCCGCCATGGAGGGCACGCGGGAGGCCCTCTGCCTGAGGTGGCAGGTGTCACGCCAGGGCCACTGCAAGCCTGGCTCGGTTTGCCTGCTTTCTCCAAAGGAGGCTGGCCGACCAGCCGAACCTGGCACCTGGGCCAGGCCCCTTCCAAGGGGACGAGTTCCAGAGGCTAGAGCCCTGGGGGCGGCTGCCAAGTCTCCTGGGGCGTGTGCTGGGCCCCCGTCAGAGGAGGAAGCAGCCTGGTAAACGGTGTGCCAGGCCTGAGATCTGGAGGCCTCCCACAGCCGGGTCCCTGTCCTGCCCAGGCCCCCCGAGGGAGGACGATGGTCGGGCAGTGGCGAGCGGGGTGGGGCTGGCGCCGAGCCTGCCCTTGGATGCCCCGGGGAAGGGCGCCGGGGGATGGGCTGCCCCTGGCCAGGTCTGAGGGAGCGACCCAGCTCGGGGCTGTCGGGGGCAGAGAGAGAACCCCCCTCCGCCCTTTCCCTTCAGGTTCTTAGGGCTGGCCAAATCCTTCCCAAGACAGCTTGTCTGGAGAAAATCAGACCCAGCTGAAGAACATGTGTCCATGGGGGAAACCCGGGAAACTGAGTCTCCCCACACAATAGCAGAGATTCTCATCTTGCATCCTCTCCTGAGCTAATGACCAAGGTGGATGTCCCGGGTGGGCCTGTGGAATGGGAGAGGGGAGGAAGTCTATTGTCATGCAGAGGGACATGGAAAGACTTGTCTGAAGCTTATCCCCTGCACTGGGGTCAGGTCGGGAAGGGATGGCACAGAGGTGAGCAGGAACCAACCGGCCTCTCTGTGGTGGGGCTGGCCCCGGGGCAGGCGTGGGGGTGATGGCTGGAAGTGGGATGGCGCGTGAGTTGGCACCAGCCAGCGGTGGAGGCAGAGACTCAGAGGTCAGGGATCTCTCTCTCTGTCTCTGTCTCTCTCTCTCTCCCTCAGGGAGCTGAGGAGAGTAAGGTGGCGCCCCCTGCCCACCTCGCCTACCTCTCCATGGGCCCTTCTTTCTCTGGCCGCTCCGGGAGCCCTGCGGGCTTGGGTTCAACCCCCCACACACCGCACAGGCCAAGGGCGCATGCGCGACCGCCGGGGCCTAGGGCTGGCCTGGGAGGGGGTCCTCAGTGAAGGCCCCGCCCTCCCTCCAGACTCTGACCCAGCTGCAGCTCTTCCATCGCCGCCCTTCTGGACTCGGCTTCAGCTGTCTCCCTCCCCTCCCCCACTCCCACTCAGCTTGCAGGCCGCTTCCCTGCCTTGAAAGCATTGCTCTGGCCCTGAGGGCCACAGACCTACTGGGCTTCAAGCTCAAGGCTCTGCCTGGGCCTGCTGCTTCGGCCAGGGGCTCATTTCTTCCTGGAAAGACAAAGCCATGGCCTCACCCCACGCCTGCACTTTGCCACGGCAGGCAGCCCAGATGTAGGAAAGGCTCTGTGGAGTCAGAAGTGCCGAGACAGGCAGATGGCACCAGAGGGTTTGGGGGCCAGGGCGCAACTGGGCTAGCCCCTCCTCCCGGGAGTCGGGGAGGCCCGGCCTTCCTAGTGCCCAGGCCACGGCTCCGGGGAGAAACCCGCCATGGAGGGCACGCGGGAGGCCCTCTGCCTGAGGTGGCAGGTGTCACGCCAGGGCCACTGCAAGCCTGGCTCGGTTTGCCTGCTTTCTCCAAAGGAGGCTGGCCGACCAGCCGAACCTGGCACCTGGGCCAGGCCCCTTCCAAGGGGACGAGTTCCAGAGGCTAGAGCCCTGGGGGCGGCTGCCAAGTCTCCTGGGGCGTGTGCTGGGCCCCCGTCAGAGGAGGAAGCAGCCTGGTAAACGGTGTGCCAGGCCTGAGATCTGGAGGCCTCCCACAGCCGGGTCCCTGTCCTGCCCAGGCCCCCCGAGGGAGGACGATGGTCGGGCAGTGGCGAGCGGGGTGGGGCTGGCGCCGAGCCTGCCCTTGGATGCCCCGGGGAAGGGCGCCGGGGGATGGGCTGCCCCTGGCCAGGTCTGAGGGAGCGACCCAGCTCGGGGCTGTCGGGGGCAGAGAGAGAACCCCCCTCCGCCCTTTCCCTTCAGGTTCTTAGGGCTGGCCAAATCCTTCCCAAGACAGCTTGTCTGGAGAAAATCAGACCCAGCTGAAGAACATGTGTCCATGGGGGAAACCCGGGAAACTGAGTCTCCCCACACAATAGCAGAGATTCTCATCTTGCATCCTCTCCTGAGCTAATGACCAAGGTGGATGTCCCGGGTGGGCCTGTGGAATGGGAGAGGGGAGGAAGTCTATTGTCATGCAGAGGGACATGGAAAGACTTGTCTGAAGCTTATCCCCTGCACTGGGGTCAGGTCGGGAAGGGATGGCACAGAGGTGAGCAGGAACCAACCGGCCTCTCTGTGGTGGGGCTGGCCCCGTGGCAGGCGTGGGGGTGATGGCTGGAAGTGGGATGGCGCGTGAGTTGGCACCAGCCAGCGGTGGAGGCAGAGACTCAGAGGTCAGGGATCTCTCTCTCTGTCTCTGTCTCTCTCTCTCTCCCTCAGGGAGCTGAGGAGAGTAAGGTGGCGCCCCCTGCCCACCTCGCCTACCTCTCCATGGGCCCTTCTTTCTCTGGCCGCTCCGGGAGCCCTGCGGGCTTGGGTTCAACCCCCCACACACCGCACAGGCCAAGGGCGCATGCGCGACCGCCGGGGCCTAGGGCTGGCCTGGGAGGGGGTCCTCAGTGAAGGCCCCGCCCTCCCTCCAGACTCTGACCCAGCTGCAGCTCTTCCATCGCCGCCCTTCTGGACTCGGCTTCAGCTGTCTCCCTCCCCTCCCCCACTCCCACTCAGCTTGCAGGCCGCTTCCCTGCCTTGAAAGCATTGCTCTGGCCCTGAGGGCCACAGACCTACTGGGCTTCAAGCTCAAGGCTCTGCCTGGGCCTGCTGCTTCGGGCAGGGGCTCATTTCTTCCTGGAAAGACAAAGCCATGGCCTCACCCCACGCCTGCACTTTGCCACGGCAGGCAGCCCAGATGTAGGAAAGGCTCTGTGGAGTCAGAAGTGCCGAGACAGGCAGATGGCACCAGAGGGTTTGGGGGCCAGGGCGCAACTGGGCTAGCCCCTCCTCCCGGGAGTCGGGGAGGCCCGGCCTTCCTAGTGCCCAGGCCACGGCTCCGGGGAGAAACCCGCCATGGAGGGCACGCGGGAGGCCCTCTGCCTGAGGTGGCAGGTGTCACGCCAGGGCCACTGCAAGCCTGGCTCGGTTTGCCTGCTTTCTCCAAAGGAGGCTGGCCGACCAGCCGAACCTGGCACCTGGGCCAGGCCCCTTCCAAGGGGACGAGTTCCAGAGGCTAGAGCCCTGGGGGCGGCTGCCAAGTCTCCTGGGGCGTGTGCTGGGCCCCCGTCAGAGGAGGAAGCAGCCTGGTAAACGGTGTGCCAGGCCTGAGATCTGGAGGCCTCCCACAGCCGGGTCCCTGTCCTGCCCAGGCCCCCCGAGGGAGGACGATGGTCGGGCAGTGGCGAGCGGGGTGGGGCTGGCGCCGAGCCTGCCCTTGGATGCCCCGGGGAAGGGCGCCGGGGGATGGGCTGCCCCTGGCCAGGTCTGAGGGAGCGACCCAGCTCGGGGCTGTCGGGGGCAGAGAGAGAACCCCCCTCCGCCCTTTCCCTTCAGGTTCTTAGGGCTGGCCAAATCCTTCCCAAGACAGCTTGTCTGGAGAAAATCAGACCCAGCTGAAGAACATGTGTCCATGGGGGAAACCCGGGAAACTGAGTCTCCCCACACAATAGCAGAGATTCTCATCTTGCATCCTCTCCTGAGCTAATGACCAAGGTGGATGTCCCGGGTGGGCCTGTGGAATGGGAGAGGGGAGGAAGTCTATTGTCATGCAGAGGGACATGGAAAGACTTGTCTGAAGCTTATCCCCTGCACTGGGGTCAGGTCGGGAAGGGATGGCACAGAGGTGAGCAGGAACCAACCGGCCTCTCTGTGGTGGGGCTGGCCCCGTGGCAGGCGTGGGGGTGATGGCTGGAAGTGGGATGGCGCGTGAGTTGGCACCAGCCAGCGGTGGAGGCAGAGACTCAGAGGTCAGGGATCTCTCTCTCTGTCTCTGTCTCTCTCTCTCTCCCTCAGGGAGCTGAGGAGAGTAAGGTGGCGCCCCCTGCCCACCTCGCCTACCTCTCCATGGGCCCTTCTTTCTCTGGCCGCTCCGGGAGCCCTGCGGGCTTGGGTTCAACCCCCCACACACCGCACAGGCCAAGGGCGCATGCGCGACCGCCGGGGCCTAGGGCTGGCCTGGGAGGGGGTCCTCAGTGAAGGCCCCGCCCTCCCTCCAGACTCTGACCCAGCTGCAGCTCTTCCATCGCCGCCCTTCTGGACTCGGCTTCAGCTGTCTCCCTCCCCTCCCCCACTCCCACTCAGCTTGCAGGCCGCTTCCCTGCCTTGAAAGCATTGCTCTGGCCCTGAGGGCCACAGACCTACTGGGCTTCAAGCTCAAGGCTCTGCCTGGGCCTGCTGCTTCGGGCAGGGGCTCATTTCTTCCTGGAAAGACAAAGCCATGGCCTCACCCCACGCCTGCACTTTGCCACGGCAGGCAGCCCAGATGTAGGAAAGGCTCTGTGGAGTCAGAAGTGCCGAGACAGGCAGATGGCACCAGAGGGTTTGGGGGCCAGGGCGCAACTGGGCTAGCCCCTCCTCCCGGGAGTCGGGGAGGCCCGGCCTTCCTAGTGCCCAGGCCACGGCTCCGGGGAGAAACCCGCCATGGAGGGCACGCGGGAGGCCCTCTGCCTGAGGTGGCAGGTGTCACGCCAGGGCCACTGCAAGCCTGGCTCGGTTTGCCTGCTTTCTCCAAAGGAGGCTGGCCGACCAGCCGAACCTGGCACCTGGGCCAGGCCCCTTCCAAGGGGACGAGTTCCAGAGGCTAGAGCCCTGGGGGCGGCTGCCAAGACTCCTGGTGCGTGTGCTGGGCCCCCGTCAGAGGAGGAAGCAGCCTGGTAAACGGTGTGCCAGGCCTGAGATCTGGAGGCCTCCCACAGCCGGGTCCCTGTCCTGCCCAGGCCCCCCGAGGGAGGACGATGGTCGGGCAGTGGCGAGCGGGGTGGGGCTGGCGCCGAGCCTGCCCTTGGATGCCCCGGGGAAGGGCGCCGGGGAATGGGGTGCCCCTGGCCAGGTCTGAGGGAGCGACCCAGCTCGGGGCTGTCGGGGGCAGAGAGAGAACCCCCCTCCGCCCTTTCCCTTCAGGTTCTTAGGGCTGGCCAAATCCTTCCCAAGACAGCTTGTCTGGAGAAAATCAGACCCAGCTGAAGAACATGTGTCCATGGGGGAAACCCGGGAAACTGAGTCTCCCCACACAATAGCAGAGATTCTCATCTTGCATCCTCTCCTGAGCTAATGACCAAGGTGGATGTCCCGGGTGGGCCTGTGGAATGGGAGAGGGGAGGAAGTCTATTGTCATGCAGAGGGACATGGAAAGACTTGTCTGAAGCTTATCCCCTGCACTGGGGTCAGGTCGGGAAGGGATGGCACAGAGGTGAGCAGGAACCAACCGGCCTCTCTGTGGTGGGGCTGGCCCCGTGGCAGGCGTGGGGGTGATGGCTGGAAGTGGGATGGCGCGTGAGTTGGCACCAGCCAGCGGTGGAGGCAGAGACTCAGAGGTCAGGGATCTCTCTCTCTGTCTCTGTCTCTCTCTCTCTCCCTCAGGGAGCTGAGGAGAGTAAGGTGGCGCCCCCTGCCCACCTCGCCTACCTCTCCATGGGCCCTTCTTTCTCTGGCCGCTCCGGGAGCCCTGCGGGCTTGGGTTCAACCCCCCACACACCGCACAGGCCAAGGGCGCATGCTCGACCGCCGGGGCCTAGGGCTGGCCTGGGAGGGGGTCCTCAGTGAAGGCCCCGCCCTCCCTCCAGACTCTGACCCAGCTGCAGCTCTTCCATCGCCGCCCTTCTGGACTCGGCTTCAGCTGTCTCCCTCCCCTCCCCCACTCCCACTCAGCTTGCAGGCCGCTTCCCTGCCTTGAAAGCATTGCTCTGGCCCTGAGGGCCACAGACCTACTGGGCTTCAAGCTCAAGGCTCTGCCTGGGCCTGCTGCTTCGGGCAGGGGCTCATTTCTTCCTGGAAAGACAAAGCCATGGCCTCACCCCACGCCTGCACTTTGCCACGGCAGGCAGCCCAGGTGTAGGAAAGGCTCTGTGGAGTCAGAAGTGCCGAGACAGGCAGATGGCACCAGAGGGTTTGGGGGCCAGGGCGCAACTGGGCTAGCCCCTCCTCCCGGGAGTCGGGGAGGCCCGGCCTTCCTAGTGCCCAGGCCACGGCTCCGGGGAGAAACCCGCCATGGAGGGCACGCGGGAGGCCCTCTGCCTGAGGTGGCAGGTGTCACGCCAGGGCCACTGCAAGCCTGGCTCGGTTTGCCTGCTTTCTCCAAAGGAGGCTGGCCGACCAGCCGAACCTGGCACCTGGGCCAGGCCCCTTCCAAGGGGACGAGTTCCAGAGGCTAGAGCCCTGGGGGCGGCTGCCAAGTCTCCTGGGGCGTGTGCTGGGCCCCCGTCAGAGGAGGAAGCAGCCTGGTAAACGGTGTGCCAGGCCTGAGATCTGGAGGCCTCCCACAGCCGGGTCCCTGTCCTGCCCAGGCCCCCCGAGGGAGGACGATGGTCGGGCAGTGGCGAGCGGGGTGGGGCTGGCGCCGAGCCTGCCCTTGGATGCCCCGGGGAAGGGCGCCGGGGGATGGGCTGCCCCTGGCCAGGTCTGAGGGAGCGACCCAGCTCGGGGCTGTCGGGGGCAGAGAGAGAACCCCCCTCCGCCCTTTCCCTTCAGGTTCTTAGGGCTGGCCAAATCCTTCCCAAGACAGCTTGTCTGGAGAAAATCAGACCCAGCTGAAGAACATGTGTCCATGGGGGAAACCCGGGAAACTGAGTCTCCCCACACAATAGCAGAGATTCTCATCTTGCATCCTCTCCTGAGCTAATGACCAAGGTGGATGTCCCGGGTGGGCCTGTGGAATGGGAGAGGGGAGGAAGTCTATTGTCATGCAGAGGGACATGGAAAGACTTGTCTGAAGCTTATCCCCTGCACTGGGGTCAGGTCGGGAAGGGATGGCACAGAGGTGAGCAGGAACCAACCGGCCTCTCTGTGGTGGGGCTGGCCCCGTGGCAGGCGTGGGGGTGATGGCTGGAAGTGGGATGGCGCGTGAGTTGGCACCAGCCAGCGGTGGAGGCAGAGACTCAGAGGTCAGGGATCTCTCTCTCTGTCTCTGTCTCTCTCTCTCTCCCTCAGGGAGCTGAGGAGAGTAAGGTGGCGCCCCCTGCCCACCTCGCCTACCTCTCCATGGGCCCTTCTTTCTCTGGCCGCTCCGGGAGCCCTGCGGGCTTGGGTTCAACCCCCCACACACCGCACAGGCCAAGGGCGCATGCGCGACCGCCGGGGCCTAGGGCTGGCCTGGGAGGGGGTCCTCAGTGAAGGCCCCGCCCTCCCTCCAGACTCTGACCCAGCTGCAGCTCTTCCATCGCCGCCCTTCTGGACTCGGCTTCAGCTGTCTCCCTCCCCTCCCCCACTCCCACTCAGCTTGCAGGCCGCTTCCCTGCCTTGAAAGCATTGCTCTGGCCCTGAGGGCCACAGACCTACTGGGCTTCAAGCTCAAGGCTCTGCCTGGTCCTGCTGCTTCGGGCAGGGGCTCATTTCTTCCTGGAAAGACAAAGCCATGGCCTCACCCCACGCCTGCACTTTGCCACGGCAGGCAGCCCAGGTGTAGGAAAGGCTCTGTGGAGTCAGAAGTGCCGAGACAGGCAGATGGCACCAGAGGGTTTGGGGGCCAGGGCGCAACTGGGCTAGCCCCTCCTCCCGGGAGTCGGGGAGGCCCGGCCTTCCTAGTGCCCAGGCCACGGCTCCGGGGAGAAACCCGCCATGGAGGGCACGCGGGAGGCCCTCTGCCTGAGGTGGCAGGTGTCACGCCAGGGCCACTGCAAGCCTGGCTCGGTTTGCCTGCTTTCTCCAAAGGAGGCTGGCCGACCAGCCGAACCTGGCACCTGGGCCAGGCCCCTTCCAAGGGGACGAGTTCCAGAGGCTAGAGCCCTGGGGGCGGCTGCCAAGTCTCCTGGGGCGTGTGCTGGGCCCCCGTCAGAGGAGGAAGCAGCCTGGTAAACGGTGTGCCAGGCCTGAGATCTGGAGGCCTCCCACAGCCGGGTCCCTGTCCTGCCCAGGCCCCCCGAGGGAGGACGATGGTCGGGCAGTGGCGAGCGGGGTGGGGCTGGCGCCGAGCCTGCCCTTGGATGCCCCGGGGAAGGGCGCCGGGGGATGGGCTGCCCCTGGCCAGGTCTGAGGGAGCGACCCAGCTCGGGGCTGTCGGGGGCAGAGAGAGAACCCCCCTCCGCCCTTTCCCTTCAGGTTCTTAGGGCTGGCCAAATCCTTCCCAAGACAGCTTGTCTGGAGAAAATCAGACCCAGCTGAAGAACATGTGTCCATGGGGGAAACCCGGGAAACTGAGTCTCCCCACACAATAGCAGAGATTCTCATCTTGCATCCTCTCCTGAGCTAATGACCAAGGTGGATGTCCCGGGTGGGCCTGTGGAATGGGAGAGGGGAGGAAGTCTATTGTCATGCAGAGGGACATGGAAAGACTTGTCTGAAGCTTATCCCCTGCACTGGGGTCAGGTCGGGAAGGGATGGCACAGAGGTGAGCAGGAACCAACCGGCCTCTCTGTGGTGGGGCTGGCCCCGTGGCAGGCGTGGGGGTGATGGCTGGAAGTGGGATGGCGCGTGAGTTGGCACCAGCCAGCGGTGGAGGCAGAGACTCAGAGGTCAGGGATCTCTCTCTCTGTCTCTGTCTCTCTCTCTCTCCCTCAGGGAGCTGAGGAGAGTAAGGTGGCGCCCCCTGCCCACCTCGCCTACCTCTCCATGGGCCCTTCTTTCTCTGGCCGCTCCGGGAGCCCTGCGGGCTTGGGTTCAACCCCCCACACACCGCACAGGCCAAGGGCGCATGCGCGACCGCCGGGGCCTAGGGCTGGCCTGGGAGGGGGTCCTCAGTGAAGGCCCCGCCCTCCCTCCAGACTCTGACCCAGCTGCAGCTCTTCCATCGCCGCCCTTCTGGACTCGGCTTCAGCTGTCTCCCTCCCCTCCCCCACTCCCACTCAGCTTGCAGGCCGCTTCCCTGCCTTGAAAGCATTGCTCTGGCCCTGAGGGCCACAGACCTACTGGGCTTCAAGCTCAAGGCTCTGCCTGGGCCTGCTGCTTCGGGCAGGGGCTCATTTCTTCCTGGAAAGACAAAGCCATGGCCTCACCCCACGCCTGCACTTTGCCACGGCAGGCAGCCCAGATGTAGGAAAGGCTCTGTGGAGTCAGAAGTGCCGAGACAGGCAGATGGCACCAGAGGGTTTGGGGGCCAGGGCGCAACTGGGCTAGCCCCTCCTCCCGGGAGTCGGGGAGGCCCGGCCTTCCTAGTGCCCAGGCCACGGCTCCGGGGAGAAACCCGCCATGGAGGGCACGCGGGAGGCCCTCTGCCTGAGGTGGCAGGTGTCACGCCAGGGCCACTGCAAGCCTGGCTCGGTTTGCCTGCTTTCTCCAAAGGAGGCTGGCCGACCAGCCGAACCTGGCACCTGGGCCAGGCCCCTTCCAAGGGGACGAGTTCCAGAGGATAGAGCCCTGGGGGCGGCTGCCAAGACTCCTGGGGCGTGTGCTGGGCCCCCGTCAGAGGAGGAAGCAGCCTGGTAAACGGTGTGCCAGGCCTGAGATCTGGAGGCCTCCCACAGCCGGGTCCCTGTCCTGCCCAGGCCCCCCGAGGGAGGACGATGGTCGGGCAGTGGCGAGCGGGGTGGGGCTGGCGCCGAGCCTGCCCTTGGATGCCCCGGGGAAGGGCGCCGGGGAATGGGGTGCCCCTGGCCAGGTCTGAGGGAGCGACCCAGCTCGGGGCTGTCGGGGGCAGAGAGAGAACCCCCCTCCGCCCTTTCCCTTCAGGTTCTTAGGGCTGGCCAAATCCTTCCCAAGACAGCTTGTCTGGAGAAAATCAGACCCAGCTGAAGAACATGTGTCCATGGGGGAAACCCGGGAAACTGAGTCTCCCCACACAATAGCAGAGATTCTCATCTTGCATCCTCTCCTGAGCTAATGACCAAGGTGGATGTCCCGGGTGGGCCTGTGGAATGGGAGAGGGGAGGAAGTCTATTGTCATGCAGAGGGACATGGAAAGACTTGTCTGAAGCTTATCCCCTGCACTGGGGTCAGGTCGGGAAGGGATGGCACAGAGGTGAGCAGGAACCAACCGGCCTCTCTGTGGTGGGGCTGGCCCCGTGGCAGGCGTGGGGGTGATGGCTGGAAGTGGGATGGCGCGTGAGTTGGCACCAGCCAGCGGTGGAGGCAGAGACTCAGAGGTCAGGGATCTCTCTCTCTGTCTCTGTCTCTCTCTCTCTCCCTCAGGGAGCTGAGGAGAGTAAGGTGGCGCCCCCTGCCCACCTCGCCTACCTCTCCATGGGCCCTTCTTTCTCTGGCCGCTCCGGGAGCCCTGCGGGCTTGGGTTCAACCCCCCACACACCGCACAGGCCAAGGGCGCATGCTCGACCGCCGGGGCCTAGGGCTGGCCTGGGAGGGGGTCCTCAGTGAAGGCCCCGCCCTCCCTCCAGACTCTGACCCAGCTGCAGCTCTTCCATCGCCGCCCTTCTGGACTCGGCTTCAGCTGTCTCCCTCCCCTCCCCCACTCCCACTCAGCTTGCAGGCCGCTTCCCTGCCTTGAAAGCATTGCTCTGGCCCTGAGGGCCACAGACCTACTGGGCTTCAAGCTCAAGGCTCTGCCTGGGCCTGCTGCTTCGGGCAGGGGCTCATTTCTTCCTGGAAAGACAAAGCCATGGCCTCACCCCACGCCTGCACTTTGCCAGGGCAGGCAGCCCAGGTGTAGGAAAGGCTCTGTGGAGTCAGAAGTGCCGAGACAGGCAGATGGCACCAGAGGGTTTGGGGGCCAGGGCGCAACTGGGCTAGCCCCTCCTCCCGGGAGTCGGGGAGGCCCGGCCTTCCTAGTGCCCAGGCCACGGCTCCGGGGAGAAACCCGCCATGGAGGGCACGCGGGAGGCCCTCTGCCTGAGGTGGCAGGTGTCACGCCAGGGCCACTGCAAGCCTGGCTCGGTTTGCCTGCTTTCTCCAAAGGAGGCTGGCCGACCAGCCGAACCTGGCACCTGGGCCAGGCCCCTTCCAAGGGGACGAGTTCCAGAGGCTAGAGCCCTGGGGGCGGCTGCCAAGTCTCCTGGGGCGTGTGCTGGGCCCCCGTCAGAGGAGGAAGCAGCCTGGTAAACGGTGTGCCAGGCCTGAGATCTGGAGGCCTCCCACAGCCGGGTCCCTGTCCTGCCCAGGCCCCCCGAGGGAGGACGATGGTCGGGCAGTGGCGAGCGGGGTGGGGCTGGCGCCGAGCCTGCCCTTGGATGCCCCGGGGAAGGGCGCCGGGGGATGGGCTGCCCCTGGCCAGGTCTGAGGGAGCGACCCAGCTCGGGGCTGTCGGGGGCAGAGAGAGAACCCCCCTCCGCCCTTTCCCTTCAGGTTCTTAGGGCTGGCCAAATCCTTCCCAAGACAGCTTGTCTGGAGAAAATCAGACCCAGCTGAAGAACATGTGTCCATGGGGGAAACCCGGGAAACTGAGTCTCCCCACACAATAGCAGAGATTCTCATCTTGCATCCTCTCCTGAGCTAATGACCAAGGTGGATGTCCCGGGTGGGCCTGTGGAATGGGAGAGGGGAGGAAGTCTATTGTCATGCAGAGGGACATGGAAAGACTTGTCTGAAGCTTATCCCCTGCACTGGGGTCAGGTCGGGAAGGGATGGCACAGAGGTGAGCAGGAACCAAAGGGCCTCTCTGTGGTGGGGCTGGCCCCGGGGCAGGCGTGGGGGTGATGGCTGGAAGTGGGATGGCGCGTGAGTTGGCACCAGCCAGCGGTGGAGGCAGAGACTCAGAGGTCAGGGATCTCTCTCTCTGTCTCTGTCTCTCTCTCTCTCCCTCAGGGAGCTGAGGAGAGTAAGGTGGCGCCCCCTGCCCACCTCGCCTACCTCTCCATGGGCCCTTCTTTCTCTGGCCGCTCCGGGAGCCCTGCGGGCTTGGGTTCAACCCCCCACACACCGCACAGGCCAAGGGCGCATGCGCGACCGCCGGGGCCTAGGGCTGGCCTGGGAGGGGGTCCTCAGTGAAGGCCCCGCCCTCCCTCCAGACTCTGACCCAGCTGCAGCTCTTCCATCGCCGCCCTTCTGGACTCGGCTTCAGCTGTCTCCCTCCCCTCCCCCACTCCCACTCAGCTTGCAGGCCGCTTCCCTGCCTTGAAAGCATTGCTCTAGCCCTGAGGGCCACAGACCTACTGGGCTTCAAGCTCAAGGCTCTGCCTGGGCCTGCTGCTTCGGCCAGGGGCTCATTTCTTCCTGGAAAGACAAAGCCATGGCCTCACCCCACGCCTGCACTTTGCCACGGCAGGCAGCCCAGATGTAGGAAAGGCTCTGTGGAGTCAGAAGTGCCGAGACAGGCAGATGGCACCAGAGGGTTTGGGGGCCAGGGCGCAACTGGGCTAGCCCCTCCTCCCGGGAGTCGGGGAGGCCCGGCCTTCCTAGTGCCCAGGCCACGGCTCCGGGGAGAAACCCGCCATGGAGGGCACGCGGGAGGCCCTCTGCCTGAGGTGGCAGGTGTCACGCCAGGGCCACTGCAAGCCTGGCTCGGTTTGCCTGCTTTCTCCAAAGGAGGCTGGCCTACCAGCCGAACCTGGCACCTGGGCCAGGCCCCTTCCAAGGGGACGAGTTCCAGAGGCTAGAGCCCTGGGGGCGGCTGCCAAGTCTCCTGGGGCGTGTGCTGGGCCCCCGTCAGAGGAGGAAGCAGCCTGGTAAACGGTGTGCCAGGCCTGAGATCTGGAGGCCTCCCACAGCCGGGTCCCTGTCCTGCCCAGGCCCCCCGAGGGAGGACGATGGTCGGGCAGTGGCGAGCGGGGTGGGGCTGGCGCCGAGCCTGCCCTTGGATGCCCCGAGGAAGGGCGCCGGGGGATGGGCTGCCCCTGGCCAGGTCTGAGGGACCGACCCAGCTCGGGGCTGTCGGGGGCAGAGAGAGAACCCCCCTCCGCCCTTTCCCTTCAGGTTCTTAGGGCTGGCCAAATCCTTCCCAAGACAGCTTGTCTGGAGAAAATCAGACCCAGCTGAAGAACATGTGTCCATGGGGGAAACCCGGGAAACTGAGTCTCCCCACACAATAGCAGAGATTCTCATCTTGCATCCTCTCCTGAGCTAATGACCAAGGTGGATGTCCCGGGTGGGCCTGTGGAATGGGAGAGGGGAGGAAGTCTATTGTCATGCAGAGGGACATGGAAAGACTTGTCTGAAGCTTATCCCCTGCACTGGGGTCAGGTCGGGAAGGGATGGCACAGAGGTGAGCAGGAACCAAAGGGCCTCTCTGTGGTGGGGCTGGCCCCAGGGCAGGCGTGGGGGTGATGGCTGGAAGTGGGATGGCGCGTGAGTTGGCACCAGCCAGCGGTGGAGGCAGAGACTCAGAGGTCAGGGATCTCTCTCTCTGTCTCTGTCTCTCTCTCTCTCCCTCAGGGAGCTGAGGAGAGTAAGGTGGCGCCCCCTGCCCACCTCGCCTACCTCTCCATGGGCCCTTCTTTCTCTGGCCGCTCCGGGAGCCCTGCGGGCTTGGGTTCAACCCCCCACACACCGCACAGGCCAAGGGCGCATGCGCGACCGCCGGGGCCTAGGGCTGGCCTGGGAGGGGGTCCTCAGTGAAGGCCCCGCCCTCCCTCCAGACTCTGACCCAGCTGCAGCTCTTCCATCGCCGCCCTTCTGGACTCGGCTTCAGCTGTCTCCCTCCCCTCCCCCACTCCCACTCAGCTTGCAGGCCGCTTCCCTGCCTTGAAAGCATTGCTCTGGCCCTGAGGGCCACAGACCTACTGGGCTTCAAGCTCAAGGCTCTGCCTGGGCCTGCTGCTTCGGGCAGGGGCTCATTTCTTCCTGGAAAGACAAAGCCATGGCCTCACCCCACGCCTGCACTTTGCCACGGCAGGCAGCTCAGGTGTAGGAAAGGCTCTGTGGAGTCAGAAGTGCCGAGACAGGCAGATGGCACCAGAGGGTTTGGGGGCCAGGGCGCAACTGGGCTAGCCCCTCCTCCCGGGAGTCGGGGAGGCCCGGCCTTCCTAGTGCCCAGGCCACGGCTCCGGGGAGAAACCCGCCATGGAGGGCACGCGGGAGGCCCTCTGCCTGAGGTGGCAGGTGTCACGCCAGGGCCACTGCAAGCCTGGCTCGGTTTGCCTGCTTTCTCCAAAGGAGGCTGGCCGACCAGCCGAACCTGGCACCTGGGCCAGGCCCCTTCCAAGGGGACGAGTTCCAGAGGCTAGAGCCCTGGGGGCGGCTGCCAAGTCTCCTGGGGCGTGTGCTGGGCCCCCGTCAGAGGAGGAAGCAGCCTGGTAAACGGTGTGCCAGGCCTGAGATCTGGAGGCCTCCCACAGCCGGGTCCCTGTCCTGCCCAGGCCCCCCGAGGGAGGACGATGGTCGGGCAGTGGCGAGCGGGGTGGGGCTGGCGCCGAGCCTGCCCTTGGATGCCCCGGGGAAGGGCGCCGGGGGATGGGCTGCCCCTGGCCAGGTCTGAGGGAGCGACCCAGCTCGGGGCTGTCGGGGGCAGAGAGAGAACCCCCCTCCGCCCTTTCCCTTCAGGTTCTTAGGGCTGGCCAAATCCTTCCCAAGACAGCTTGTCTGGAGAAAATCAGACCCAGCTGAAGAACATGTGTCCATGGGGGAAACCCGGGAAACTGAGTCTCCCCACACAATAGCAGAGATTCTCATCTTGCATCCTCTCCTGAGCTAATGACCAAGGTGGATGTCCCGGGTGGGCCTGTGGAATGGGAGAGGGGAGGAAGTCTATTGTCATGCAGAGGGACATGGAAAGACTTGTCTGAAGCTTATCCCCTGCACTGGGGTCAGGTCGGGAAGGGATGGCACAGAGGTGAGCAGGAACCAACCGGCCTCTCTGTGGTGGGGCTGGCCCCGGGGCAGGCGTGGGGGTGATGGCTGGAAGTGGGATGGCGCGTGAGTTGGCACCAGCCAGCGGTGGAGGCAGAGACTCAGAGGTCAGGGATCTCTCTCTCTGTCTCTGTCTCTCTCTCTCTCCCTCAGGGAGCTGAGGAGAGTAAGGTGGCGCCCCCTGCCCACCTCGCCTACCTCTCCATGGGCCCTTCTTTCTCTGGCCGCTCCGGGAGCCCTGCGGGCTTGGGTTCCACCCCCCACACACCACACAGGCCAAGGGCGCATGCGCGACCGCCGGGGCCTAGGGCTGGCCTGGGAGGGGGTCCTCAGTGAAGGCCCCGCCCTCCCTCCAGACTCTGACCCAGCTGCAGCTCTTCCATCGCCGCCCTTCTGGACTCGGCTTCAGCTGTCTCCCTCCCCTCCCCCACTCCCACTCAGCTTGCAGGCCGCTTCCCTGCCTTGAAAGCATTGCTCTAGCCCTGAGGGCCACAGACCTACTGGGCTTCAAGCTCAAGGCTCTGCCTGGGCCTGCTGCTTCGGCCAGGGGCTCATTTCTTCCTGGAAAGACAAAGCCATGGCCTCACCCCACGCCTGCACTTTGCCACGGCAGGCAGCCCAGGTGTAGGAAAGGCTCTGTGGAGTCAGAAGTGCCGAGACAGGCAGATGGCACCAGAGGGTTTGGGGGCCAGGGCGCAACTGGGCTAGCCCCTCCTCCCGGGAGTCGGGGAGGCCCGGCCTTCCTAGTGCCCAGGCCACGGCTCCGGGGAGAAACCCGCCATGGAGGGCACGCGGGAGGCCCTCTGCCTGAGGTGGCAGGTGTCACGCCAGGGCCACTGCAAGCCTGGCTCGGTTTGCCTGCTTTCTCCAAAGGAGGCTGGCCGACCAGCCGAACCTGGCACCTGGGCCAGGCCCCTTCCAAGGGGACGAGTTCCAGAGGCTAGAGCCCTGGGGGCGGCTGCCAAGTCTCCTGGGGCGTGTGCTGGGCCCCCGTCAGAGGAGGAAGCAGCCTGGTAAACGGTGTGCCAGGCCTGAGATCTGGAGGCCTCCCACAGCCGGGTCCCTGTCCTGCCCAGGCCCCCCGAGGGAGGACGATGGTCGGGCAGTGGCGAGCGGGGTGGGGCTGGCGCCGAGCCTGCCCTTGGATGCCCCGGGGAAGGGCGCCGGGGGATGGGCTGCCCCTGGCCAGGTCTGAGGGAGCGACCCAGCTCGGGGCTGTCGGGGGCAGAGAGAGAACCCCCCTCCGCCCTTTCCCTTCAGGTTCTTAGGGCTGGCCAAATCCTTCCCAAGACAGCTTGTCTGGAGAAAATCAGACCCAGCTGAAGAACATGTGTCCATGGGGGAAACCCGGGAAACTGAGTCTCCCCACACAATAGCAGAGATTCTCATCTTGCATCCTCTCCTGAGCTAATGACCAAGGTGGATGTCCCGGGTGGGCCTGTGGAATGGGAGAGGGGAGGAAGTCTATTGTCATGCAGAGGGACATGGAAAGACTTGTCTGAAGCTTATCCCCTGCACTGGGGTCAGGTCGGGAAGGGATGGCACAGAGGTGAGCAGGAACCAACCGGCCTCTCTGTGGTGGGGCTGGCCCCGGGGCAGGCGTGGGGGTGATGGCTGGAAGTGGGATGGCGCGTGAGTTGGCACCAGCCAGCGGTGGAGGCAGAGACTCAGAGGTCAGGGATCTCTCTCTCTGTCTCTGTCTCTCTCTCTCTCCCTCAGGGAGCTGAGGAGAGTAAGGTGGCGCCCCCTGCCCACCTCGCCTACCTCTCCATGGGCCCTTCTTTCTCTGGCCGCTCCGGGAGCCCTGCGGGCTTGGGTTCAACCCCCCACACACCGCACAGGCCAAGGGCGCATGCGCGACCGCCGGGGCCTAGGGCTGGCCTGGGAGGGGGTCCTCAGTGAAGGCCCCGCCCTCCCTCCAGTACTCTGACCCAGCTGCAGCTCTTCCATCGCCGCCCTTCTGGACTCGGCTTCAGCTGTCTCCCTCCCCTCCCCCACTCCCACTCAGCTTGCAGGCCGCTTCCTGCCTTGAAAGCATTGCTCTAGCCCTGAGGGCCACAGACCTACTGGGCTTCAAGCTCAAGGCTCTGCCTGGGCCTGCTGCTTCGGCCAGGGGCTCATTTCTTCCTGGAAAGACAAAGCCATGGCCTCACCCCACGCCTGCACTTTGCCACGGCAGGCAGCCCAGATGTAGGAAAGGCTCTGTGGAGTCAGAAGTGCCGAGACAGGCAGATGGCACCAGAGGGTTTGGGGGCCAGGGCGCAACTGGGCTAGCCCCTCCTCCCGGGAGTCGGGGAGGCCCGGCCTTCCTAGTGCCCAGGGCCACGGCTCCGGGGAGAAACCCGCCATGGAGGGCACGCGGGAGTCCCTCTGCCTGAGGTGGCAGGTGTCACGCCAGGGCCACTGCAAGCCTGGCTCGGTTTGCCTGCTTTCTCCAAAGGAGGCTGGCCTACCAGCCGAACCTGGCACCTGGGCCAGGCCCCTTCCAAGGGGACGAGTTCCAGAGGCTAGAGCCCTGGGGGCGGCTGCCAAGTCTCCTGGGGCGTGTGCTGGGCCCCCCGTCAGAGGAGGAAGCAGCCTGGTAAACGGTGTGCCAGGCCTGAGATCTGGAGGCCTCCCACAGCCGGGTCCCTGTCCTGCCCAGGCCCCCCGAGGGAGGACGATGGTCGGGCAAGTGGCGAGCGGGGTGGGGCTGGCGCCGAGCCTGCCCTTGGATGCCCCGGGGAAGGGCGCCGGGGGATGGGCTGCCCCTGGCCAGGTCTGAGGGACCGACCCAGCTCGGGGCTGTCGGGGGCAGAGAGAGAACCCCCCTCCGCCCTTTCCCTTCAGGTTCTTAGGGCTGGCCAAATCCTTCCCAAGACAGCTTGTCTGGAGAAAATCAGACCCAGCTGAAGAACATGTGTCCATGGGGGGAAACCCGGGAAACTGAGTCTCCCCACACAATAGCAGAGATTCTCATCTTGCATCCTCTCCTGAGCTAATGACCAAGGTGGATGTCCCGGGTGGCCTGTGGAATGGGAGAGGGGAGGAAGTCTATTGTCATGCAGAGGGACATGGAAAGACTTGTCTGAAGCTTATCCCCTGCACTGGGGTCAGGTCGGGAAGGGATGGCACAGAGGTGAGCAGGAACCAAAGGGCCTCTCTGTGGTGGGGCTGGCCCCAGGGCAGGCGTGGGGGTGATGGCTGGAAGTGGGATGGCGCGTGAGTTGGCACCAGCCAGCGGTGGAGGCAGAGACTCAGAGGTCAGGGATCTCTCTCTCTGTCTCTGTCTCTCTCTCTCTCCCTCAGGGAGCTGAGGAGAGTAAGGTGGCGCCCCCTGCCCACCTCGCCTACCTCTCCATGGGCCCTTCTTTCTCTGGCCGCTCCGGGAGCCCTGCGGGCTTGGGTTCAACCCCCCCACACACCGCACAGGCCAAGGGCGCATGCGCGACCGCCGGGGCCTAGGGCTGGCCTGGGAGGGGGTCCTCAGTGAAGGCCCCGCCCTCCCTCCAGACTCTGACCCAGCTGCAGCTCTTCCATCGCCGCCCTTCTGGACTCGGCTTCAGCTGTCTCCCTCCCCTCCCCCACTCCCACTCAGCTTGCAGGCCGCTTCCCTGCCTTGAAAGCATTGCTCTGGCCCTGAGGGCCACAGACCTACTGGGCTTCAAGCTCAAGGCTCTGCCTGGGCCTGCTGCTTCGGCCAGGGGCTCATTTCTTCCTGGAAGACAAAGCCATGGCCTCACCCCACGCCTGCACTTTGCCACGGCAGGCAGCCCAGATGTAGGAAAGGCTCTGTGGAGTCAGAAGTGCCGAGACAGGCAGATGGCACCAGAGGGTTTGGGGGCCAGGGCGCAACTGGGCTAGCCCCTCCTCCCGGGAGTCGGGGAGGCCCGGCCTTCCTAGTGCCCAGGCCACGGCTCCGGGGAGAAACCCGCCATGGAGGGCACGCGGGAGGCCCTCTGCCTGAGGTGGCAGGTGTCACGCCAGGGCCACTGCAAGCCTGGCTCGGTTTGCCTGCTTTCTCCAAAGGAGGCTGGCCGACCAGCCGAACCTGGCACCTGGGCCAGGCCCCTTCCAAGGGGACGAGTTCCAGAGGCTAGAGCCCTGGGGGCGGCTGCCAAGTCTCCTGGGGCGTGTGCTGGGCCCCCGTCAGAGGAGGAAGCAGCCTGGTAAACGGTGTGCCAGGCCTGAGATCTGGAGGCCTCCCACAGCCGGGTCCCTGTCCTGCCCAGGCCCCCCGAGGGAGGACGATGGTCGGGCAGTGGCGAGCGGGGTGGGGCTGGCGCCGAGCCTGCCCTTGGATGCCCCGGGGAAGGGCGCCGGGGGATGGGCTGCCCCTGGCCAGGTCTGAGGGACCGACCCAGCTCGGGGCTGTCGGGGGCAGAGAGAGAACCCCCCTCCGCCCTTTCCCTTCAGGTTCTTAGGGCTGGCCAAATCCTTCCCAAGACAGCTTGTCTGGAGAAAATCAGACCCAGCTGAAGAACATGTGTCCATGGGGGAAACCCGGGAAACTGAGTCTCCCCACACAATAGCAGAGATTCTCATCTTGCATCCTCTCCTGAGCTAATGACCAAGGTGGATGTCCCGGGTGGGCCTGTGGAATGGGAGAGGGGAGGAAGTCTATTGTCATGCAGAGGGACATGGAAAGACTTGTCTGAAGCTTATCCCCTGCACTGGGGTCAGGTCGGGAAGGGATGGCACAGAGGTGAGCAGGAACCAAAGGGCCTCTCTGTGGTGGGGCTGGCCCCGGGGCAGGCGTGGGGGGTGATGGCTGGAAGTGGGATGGCGCGTGAGTTGGCACCAGCCAGCGGTGGAGGCAGAGACTCAGAGGTCAGGGATCTCTCTCTCTGTCTCTGTCTCTCTCTCTCTCCCTCAGGGAGCTGAGGAGAGTAAGGTGGCGCCCCCTGCCCACCTCGCCTACCTCTCCATGGGCCCTTCTTTCTCTGGCCGCTCCGGGAGCCCTGCGGGCTTGGGTTCAACCCCCCACACACCGCACAGGCCAAGGGCGCATGCGCGACCGCCGGGGCCTAGGGCTGGCCTGGGAGGGGGTCCTCAGTGAAGGCCCCGCCCTCCCTCCAGACTCTGACCCAGCTGCAGCTCTTCCATCGCCGCCCTTCTGGACTCGGCTTCAGCTGTCTCCCTCCCCTCCCCCACTCCCACTCAGCTTGCAGGCCGCTTCCCTGCCTTGAAAGCATTGCTCTAGCCCTGAGGGCCACAGACCTACTGGGCTTCAAGCTCAAGGCTCTGCCTGGGCCTGCTGCTTCGGCCAGGGGCTCATTTCTTCCTGGAAAGACAAAGCCATGGCCTCACCCCACGCCTGCACTTTGCCACGGCAGGCAGCCCAGATGTAGGAAAGGCTCTGTGGAGTCAGAAGTGCCGAGACAGGCAGATGGCACCAGAGGGTTTGGGGGCCAGGGCGCAACTGGGCTAGCCCCTCCTCCCGGGAGTCGGGGAGGCCCGGCCTTCCTAGTGCCCAGGCCACGGCTCCGGGGAGAAACCCGCCATGGAGGGCACGCGGGAGGCCCTCTGCCTGAGGTGGCAGGTGTCACGCCAGGGCCACTGCAAGCCTGGCTCGGTTTGCCTGCTTTCTCCAAAGGAGGCTGGCCTACCAGCCGAACCTGGCACCTGGGCCAGGCCCCTTCCAAGGGGAGGAGTTCCAGAGGCTAGAGCCCTGGGGGCGGCTGCCAAGTCTCCTGGGGCGTGTGCTGGGCCCCCGTCAGAGGAGGAAGCAGCCTGGTAAACGGTGTGCCAGGCCTGAGATCTGGAGGCCTCCCACAGCCGGGTCCCTGTCCTGCCCAGGCCCCCCGAGGGAGGACGATGGTCGGGCAGTGGCGAGCGGGGTGGGGCTGGCGCCGAGCCTGCCCTTGGATGCCCCGGGGAAGGGCGCCGGGGGATGGGCTGCCCCTGGCCAGGTCTGAGGGACCGACCCAGCTCGGGGCTGTCGGGGGCAGAGAGAGAACCCCCCTCCGCCCTTTCCCTTCAGGTTCTTAGGGCTGGCCAAATCCTTCCCAAGACAGCTTGTCTGGAGAAAATCAGACCCAGCTGAAGAACATGTGTCCATGGGGGAAACCCGGGAAACTGAGTCTCCCCACACAATAGCAGAGATTCTCATCTTGCATCCTCTCCTGAGCTAATGACCAAGGTGGATGTCCCGGGTGGGCCTGTGGAATGGGAGAGGGGAGGAAGTCTATTGTCATGCAGAGGGACATGGAAAGACTTGTCTGAAGCTTATCCCCTGCACTGGGGTCAGGTCGGGAAGGGATGGCACAGAGGTGAGCAGGAACCAAAGGGCCTCTCTGTGGTGGGGCTGGCCCCAGGGCAGGCGTGGGGGTGATGGCTGGAAGTGGGATGGCGCGTGAGTTGGCACCAGCCAGCGGTGGAGGCAGAGACTCAGAGGTCAGGGATCTCTCTCTCTGTCTCTGTCTCTCTCTCTCTCCCTCAGGGAGCTGAGGAGAGTAAGGTGGCGCCCCCTGCCCACCTCGCCTACCTCTCCATGGGCCCTTCTTTCTCTGGCCGCTCCGGGAGCCCTGCGGGCTTGGGTTCAACCCCCCACACACCGCACAGGCCAAGGGCGCATGCGCGACCGCCGGGGCCTAGGGCTGGCCTGGGAGGGGGTCCTCAGTGAAGGCCCCGCCCTCCCTCCAGACTCTGACCCAGCTGCAGCTCTTCCATCGCCGCCCTTCTGGACTCGGCTTCAGCTGTCTCCCTCCCCTCCCCCACTCCCACTCAGCTTGCAGGCCGCTTCCCTGCCTTGAAAGCATTGCTCTAGCCCTGAGGGCCACAGACCTACTGGGCTTCAAGCTCAAGGCTCTGCCTGGGCCTGCTGCTTCGGCCAGGGGCTCATTTCTTCCTGGAAAGACAAAGCCATGGCCTCACCCCACGCCTGCACTTTGCCACGGCAGGCAGCCCAGATGTAGGAAAGGCTCTGTGGAGTCAGAAGTGCCGAGACAGGCAGATGGCACCAGAGGGTTTGGGGGCCAGGGCGCAACTGGGCTAGCCCCTCCTCCCGGGAGTCGGGGAGGCCCGGCCTTCCTAGTGCCCAGGCCACGGCTCCGGGGAGAAACCCGCCATGGAGGGCACGCGGGAGGCCCTCTGCCTGAGGTGGCAGGTGTCACGCCAGGGCCACTGCAAGCCTGGCTCGGTTTGCCTGCTTTCTCCAAAGGAGGCTGGCCTACCAGCCGAACCTGGCACCTGGGCCAGGCCCCTTCCAAGGGGACGAGTTCCAGAGGCTAGAGCCCTGGGGGCGGCTGCCAAGTCTCCTGGGGCGTGTGCTGGGCCCCCGTCAGAGGAGGAAGCAGCCTGGTAAACGGTGTGCCAGGCCTGAGATCTGGAGGCCTCCCACAGCCGGGTCCCTGTCCTGCCCAGGCCCCCCGAGGGAGGACGATGGTCGGGCAGTGGCGAGCGGGGTGGGGCTGGCGCCGAGCCTGCCCTTGGATGCCCCGGGGAAGGGCGCCGGGGGATGGGCTGCCCCTGGCCAGGTCTGAGGGACCGACCCAGCTCGGGGCTGTCGGGGGCAGAGAGAGAACCCCCCTCCGCCCTTTCCCTTCAGGTTCTTAGGGCTGGCCAAATCCTTCCCAAGACAGCTTGTCTGGAGAAAATCAGACCCAGCTGAAGAACATGTGTCCATGGGGGAAACCCGGGAAACTGAGTCTCCCCACACAATAGCAGAGATTCTCATCTTGCATCCTCTCCTGAGCTAATGACCAAGGTGGATGTCCCGGGTGGGCCTGTGGAATGGGAGAGGGGAGGAAGTCTATTGTCATGCAGAGGGACATGGAAAGACTTGTCTGAAGCTTATCCCCTGCACTGGGGTCAGGTCGGGAAGGGATGGCACAGAGGTGAGCAGGAACCAAAGGGCCTCTCTGTGGTGGGGCTGGCCCCGGGGCAGGCGTGGGGGTGATGGCTGGAAGTGGGATGGCGCGTGAGTTGGCACCAGCCAGCGGTGGAGGCAGAGACTCAGAGGTCAGGGATCTCTCTCTCTGTCTCTGTCTCTCTCTCTCTCCCTCAGGGAGCTGAGGAGAGTAAGGTGGCGCCCCCTGCCCACCTCGCCTACCTCTCCATGGGCCCTTCTTTCTCTGGCCGCTCCGGGAGCCCTGCGGGCTTGGGTTCAACCCCCCACACACCGCACAGGCCAAGGGCGCATGCGCGACCGCCAGGGCCTAGGGCTGGCCTGGGAGGGGGTCCTCAGTGAAGGCCCCGCCCTCCCTCCAGACTCTGACCCAGCTGCAGCTCTTCCATCGCCGCCCTTCTGGACTCAGCTTCAGCTGTCTCCCTCCCCTCCCCCACTCCCACTCAGCTTGCAGGCCGCTTCCCTGCCTTGAAAGCATTGCTCTGGCCCTGAGGGCCACAGACCTACTGGGCTTCAAGCTCAAGGCTCTGCCTGGGCCTGCTGCTTCGGCCAGGGGCTCATTTCTTCCTGGAAAGACAAAGCCATGGCCTCACCCCACGCCTGCACTTTGCCACGGCAGGCAGCCCAGATGTAGGAAAGGCTCTGTGGAGTCAGAAGTGCCGAGACAGGCAGATGGCACCAGAGGGTTTGGGGGCCAGGGCGCAACTGGGCTAGCCCCTCCTCCCGGGAGTCGGGGAGGCCCGGCCTTCCTAGTGCCCGGGCCACGGCTCCGGGGAGAAACCCGCCATGGAGGGCACGCGGGAGGCCCTCTGCCTGAGGTGGCAGGTGTCACGCCAGGGCCACTGCAAGCCTGGCTCGGTTTGCCTGCTTTCTCCAAAGGAGGCTGGCCGACCAGCCGAACCTGGCACCTGGGCCAGGCCCCTTCCAAGGGGACGAGTTCCAGAGGCTAGAGCCCTGGGGGCGGCTGCCAAGTCTCCTGGGGCGTGTGCTGGGCCCCCGTCAGAGGAGGAAGCAGCCTGGTAAACGGTGTGCCAGGCCTGAGATCTGGAGGCCTCCCACAGCCGGGTCCCTGTCCTGCCCAGGCCCCCCGAGGGAGGACGATGGTCGGGCAGTGGCGAGCGGGGTGGGGCTGGCGCCGAGCCTGCCCTTGGATGCCCCGGGGAAGGGCGCCGGGGGATGGGCTGCCCCTGGCCAGGTCTGAGGGAGCGACCCAGCTCGGGGCTGTCGGGGGCAGAGAGAGAACCCCCCTCCGCCCTTTCCCTTCAGGTTCTTAGGGCTGGCCAAATCCTTCCCAAGACAGCTTGTCTGGAGAAAATCAGACCCAGCTGAAGAACATGTGTCCATGGGGGAAACCCGGGAAACTGAGTCTCCCCACACAATAGCAGAGATTCTCATCTTGCATCCTCTCCTGAGCTAATGACCAAGGTGGATGTCCCGGGTGGGCCTGTGGAATGGGAGAGGGGAGGAAGTCTATTGTCATGCAGAGGGACATGGAAAGACTTGTCTGAAGCTTATCCCCTGCACTGGGGTCAGGTCGGGAAGGGATGGCACAGAGGTGAGCAGGAACCAACCGGCCTCTCTGTGGTGGGGCTGGCCCCGGGGCAGGCGTGGGGGTGATGGCTGGAAGTGGGATGGCGCGTGAGTTGGCACCAGCCAGCGGTGGAGGCAGAGACTCAGAGGTCAGGGATCTCTCTCTCTGTCTCTGTCTCTCTCTCTCTCCCTCAGGGAGCTGAGGAGAGTAAGGTGGCGCCCCCTGCCCACCTCGCCTACCTCTCCATGGGCCCTTCTTTCTCTGGCCGCTCCGGGAGCCCTGCGGGCTTGGGTTCAACCCCCCACACACCGCACAGGCCAAGGGCGCATGCGCGACCGCCGGGGCCTAGGGCTGGCCTGGGAGGGGGTCCTCAGTGAAGGCCCCGCCCTCCCTCCAGACTCTGACCCAGCTGCAGCTCTTCCATCGCCGCCCTTCTGGACTCGGCTTCAGCTGTCTCCCTCCCCTCCCCCACTCCCACTCAGCTTGCAGGCCGCTTCCCTGCCTTGAAAGCATTGCTCTAGCCCTGAGGGCCACAGACCTACTGGGCTTCAAGCTCAAGGCTCTGCCTGGGCCTGCTGCTTCGGCCAGGGGCTCATTTCTTCCTGGAAAGACAAAGCCATGGCCTCACCCCACGCCTGCACTTTGCCACGGCAGGCAGCCCAGATGTAGGAAAGGCTCTGTGGAGTCAGAAGTGCCGAGACAGGCAGATGGCACCAGAGGGTTTGGGGGCCAGGGCGCAACTGGGCTAGCCCCTCCTCCCGGGAGTCGGGGAGGCCCGGCCTTCCTAGTGCCCAGGCCACGGCTCCGGGGAGAAACCCGCCATGGAGGGCACGCGGGAGGCCCTCTGCCTGAGGTGGCAGGTGTCACGCCAGGGCCACTGCAAGCCTGGCTCGGTTTGCCTGCTTTCTCCAAAGGAGGCTGGCCTACCAGCCGAACCTGGCACCTGGGCCAGGCCCCTTCCAAGGGGACGAGTTCCAGAGGCTAGAGCCCTGGGGGCGGCTGCCAAGTCTCCTGGGGCGTGTGCTGGGCCCCCGTCAGAGGAGGAAGCAGCCTGGTAAACGGTGTGCCAGGCCTGAGATCTGGAGGCCTCCCACAGCCGGGTCCCTGTCCTGCCCAGGCCCCCCGAGGGAGGACGATGGTCGGGCAGTGGCGAGCGGGGTGGGGCTGGCGCCGAGCCTGCCCTTGGATGCCCCGGGGAAGGGCGCCGGGGGATGGGCTGCCCCTGGCCAGGTCTGAGGGACCGACCCAGCTCGGGGCTGTCGGGGGCAGAGAGAGAACCCCCCTCCGCCCTTTCCCTTCAGGTTCTTAGGGCTGGCCAAATCCTTCCCAAGACAGCTTGTCTGGAGAAAATCAGACCCAGCTGAAGAACATGTGTCCATGGGGGAAACCCGGGAAACTGAGTCTCCCCACACAATAGCAGAGATTCTCATCTTGCATCCTCTCCTGAGCTAATGACCAAGGTGGATGTCCCGGGTGGGCCTGTGGAATGGGAGAGGGGAGGAAGTCTATTGTCATGCAGAGGGACATGGAAAGACTTGTCTGAAGCTTATCCCCTGCACTGGGGTCAGGTCGGGAAGGGATGGCACAGAGGTGAGCAGGAACCAACCGGCCTCTCTGTGGTGGGGCTGGCCCCGGGGCAGGCGTGGGGGTGATGGCTGGAAGTGGGATGGCGCGTGAGTTGGCACCAGCCAGCGGTGGAGGCAGAGACTCAGAGGTCAGGGATCTCTCTCTCTGTCTCTGTCTCTCTCTCTCTCCCTCAGGGAGCTGAGGAGAGTAAGGTGGCGCCCCCTGCCCACCTCGCCTACCTCTCCATGGGCCCTTCTTTCTCTGGCCGCTCCGGGAGCCCTGCGGGCTTGGGTTCAACCCCCCACACACCGCACAGGCCAAGGGCGCATGCGCGACCGCCGGGGCCTAGGGCTGGCCTGGGAGGGGGTCCTCAGTGAAGGCCCCGCCCTCCCTCCAGACTCTGACCCAGCTGCAGCTCTTCCATCGCCGCCCTTCTGGACTCGGCTTCAGCTGTCTCCCTCCCCTCCCCCACTCCCACTCAGCTTGCAGGCCGCTTCCCTGCCTTGAAAGCATTGCTCTAGCCCTGAGGGCCACAGACCTACTGGGCTTCAAGCTCAAGGCTCTGCCTGGGCCTGCTGCTTCGGCCAGGGGCTCATTTCTTCCTGGAAAGACAAAGCCATGGCCTCACCCCACGCCTGCACTTTGCCACGGCAGGCAGCCCAGATGTAGGAAAGGCTCTGTGGAGTCAGAAGTGCCGAGACAGGCAGATGGCACCAGAGGGTTTGGGGGCCAGGGCGCAACTGGGCTAGCCCCTCCTCCCGGGAGTCGGGGAGGCCCGGCCTTCCTAGTGCCCAGGCCACGGCTCCGGGGAGAAACCCGCCATGGAGGGCACGCGGGAGGCCCTCTGCCTGAGGTGGCAGGTGTCACGCCAGGGCCACTGCAAGCCTGGCTCGGTTTGCCTGCTTTCTCCAAAGGAGGCTGGCCTACCAGCCGAACCTGGCACCTGGGCCAGGCCCCTTCCAAGGGGACGAGTTCCAGAGGCTAGAGCCCTGGGGGCGGCTGCCAAGTCTCCTGGGGCGTGTGCTGGGCCCCCGTCAGAGGAGGAAGCAGCCTGGTAAACGGTGTGCCAGGCCTGAGATCTGGAAGCCTCCCACAGCCGGGTCCCTGTCCTGCCCAGGCCCCCCGAGGGAGGACGATGGTCGGGCAGTGGCGAGCGGGGTGGGGCTGGCGCCGAGCCTGCCCTTGGATGCCCCGGGGAAGGGCGCCGGGGGATGGGCTGCCCCTGGCCAGGTCTGAGGGACCGACCCAGCTCGGGGCTGTCGGGGGCAGAGAGAGAACCCCCCTCCGCCCTTTCCCTTCAGGTTCTTAGGGCTGGCCAAATCCTTCCCAAGACAGCTTGTCTGGAGAAAATCAGACCCAGCTGAAGAACATGTGTCCATGGGGGAAACCCGGGAAACTGAGTCTCCCCACACAATAGCAGAGATTCTCATCTTGCATCCTCTCCTGAGCTAATGACCAAGGTGGATGTCCCGGGTGGGCCTGTGGAATGGGAGAGGGGAGGAAGTCTATTGTCATGCAGAGGGACATGGAAAGACTTGTCTGAAGCTTATCCCCTGCACTGGGGTCAGGTCGGGAAGGGATGGCACAGAGGTGAGCAGGAACCAAAGGGCCTCTCTGTGGTGGGGCTGGCCCCAGGGCAGGCGTGGGGGTGATGGCTGGAAGTGGGATGGCGCGTGAGTTGGCACCAGCCAGCGGTGGAGGCAGAGACTCAGAGGTCAGGGATCTCTCTCTCTGTCTCTGTCTCTCTCTCTCTCCCTCAGGGAGCTGAGGAGAGTAAGGTGGCGCCCCCTGCCCACCTCGCCTACCTCTCCATGGGCCCTTCTTTCTCTGGCCGCTCCGGGAGCCCTGCGGGCTTGGGTTCAACCCCCCACACACCGCACAGGCCAAGGGCGCATGCGCGACCGCCGGGGCCTAGGGCTGGCCTGGGAGGGGGTCCTCAGTGAAGGCCCCGCCCTCCCTCCAGACTCTGACCCAGCTGCAGCTCTTCCATCGCCGCCCTTCTGGACTCGGCTTCAGCTGTCTCCCTCCCCTCCCCCACTCCCACTCAGCTTGCAGGCCGCTTCCCTCCCTTGAAAGCATTGCTCTGGCCCTGAGGGCCACAGACCTACTGGGCTTCAAGCTCAAGGCTCTGCCTGGGCCTGCTGCTTCGGCCAGGGGCTCATTTCTTCCTGGAAAGACAAAGCCATGGCCTCACCCCACGCCTGCACTTTGCCACGGCAGGCAGCCCAGATGTAGGAAAGGCTCTGTGGAGTCAGAAGTGCCGAGACAGGCAGATGGCACCAGAGGGTTTGGGGGCCAGGGCGCAACTGGGCTAGCCCCTCCTCCCGGGAGTCGGGGAGGCCCGGCCTTCCTAGTGCCCAGGCCACGGCTCCGGGGAGAAACCCGCCATGGAGGGCACGCGGGAGGCCCTCTGCCTGAGGTGGCAGGTGTCACGCCAGGGCCACTGCAAGCCTGGCTCGGTTTGCCTGCTTTCTCCAAAGGAGGCTGGCCGACCAGCCGAACCTGGCACCTGGGCCAGGCCCCTTCCAAGGGGACGAGTTCCAGAGGCTAGAGCCCTGGGGGCGGCTGCCAAGTCTCCTGGGGCGTGTGCTGGGCCCCCGTCAGAGGAGGAAGCAGCCTGGTAAACGGTGTGCCAGGCCTGAGATCTGGAGGCCTCCCACAGCCGGGTCCCTGTCCTGCCCAGGCCCCCCGAGGGAGGACGATGGTCGGGCAGTGGCGAGCGGGGTGGGGCTGGCGCCGAGCCTGCCCTTGGATGCCCCGGGGAAGGGCGCCGGGGGATGGGCTGCCCCTGGCCAGGTCTGAGGGACCGACCCAGCTCGGGGCTGTCGGGGGCAGAGAGAGAACCCCCCTCCGCCCTTTCCCTTCAGGTTCTTAGGGCTGGCCAAATCCTTCCCAAGACAGCTTGTCTGGAGAAAATCAGACCCAGCTGAAGAACATGTGTCCATGGGGGAAACCCGGGAAACTGAGTCTCCCCCACACAATAGCAGAGATTCTCATCTTGCATCCTCTCCTGAGCTAATGACCAAGGTGGATGTCCCGGGTGGGCCTGTGGAATGGGAGAGGGGAGGAAGTCTATTGTCATGCAGAGGGACATGGAAAGACTTGTCTGAAGCTTATCCCCTGCACTGGGGTCAGGTCGGGAAGGGATGGCACAGAGGTGAGCAGGAACCAAAGGGCCTCTCTGTGGTGGGGCTGGCCCCGGGGCAGGCGTGGGGGTGATGGCTGGAAGTGGGATGGCGCGTGAGTTGGCACCAGCCAGCGGTGGAGGCAGAGACTCAGAGGTCAGGGATCTCTCTCTCTGTCTCTGTCTCTCTCTCCCTCAGGGAGCTGAGGAGAGTAAGGTGGCGCCCCCTGCCCACCTCGCCTACCTCTCCATGGGCCCTTCTTTCTCTGGCCGCTCCGGGAGCCCTGCGGGCTTGGGTTCAACCCCCCACACACCGCACAGGCCAAGGGCGCATGCGCGACCGCCGGGGCCTAGGGCTGGCCTGGGAGGGGGTCCTCAGTGAAGGCCCCGCCCTCCCTCCAGACTCTGACCCAGCTGCAGCTCTTCCATCGCCGCCCTTCTGGACTCGGCTTCAGCTGTCTCCCTCCCCTCCCCCACTCCCACTCAGCTTGCAGGCCGCTTCCCTGCCTTGAAAGCATTGCTCTGGCCCTGAGGGCCACAGACCTACTGGGCTTCAAGCTCAAGGCTCTGCCTGGGCCTGCTGCTTCGGCCAGGGGCTCATTTCTTCCTGGAAAGACAAAGCCATGGCCTCACCCCACGCCTGCACTTTGCCACGGCAGGCAGCCCAGATGTAGGAAAGGCTCTGTGGAGTCAGAAGTGCCGAGACAGGCAGATGGCACCAGAGGGTTTGGGGGCCAGGGCGCAACTGGGCTAGCCCCTCCTCCCGGGAGTCGGGGAGGCCCGGCCTTCCTAGTGCCCAGGCCACGGCTCCGGGGAGAAACCCGCCATGGAGGGCACGCGGGAGGCCCTCTGCCTGAGGTGGCAGGTGTCACGCCAGGGCCACTGCAAGCCTGGCTCGGTTTGCCTGCTTTCTCCAAAGGAGGCTGGCCGACCAGCCGAACCTGGCACCTGGGCCAGGCCCCTTCCAAGGGGACGAGTTCCAGAGGCTAGAGACCTGGGGGCGGCTGCCAAGTCTCCTGGGGCGTGTGCTGGGCCCCCGTCAGAGGAGGAAGCAGCCTGGTAAACGGTGTGCCAGGCCTGAGATCTGGAGGCCTCCCACAGCCGGGTCCCTGTCCTGCCCAGGCCCCCCGAGGGAGGACGATGGTCGGGCAGTGGCGAGCGGGGTGGGGCTGGCGCCGAGCCTGCCCTTGGATGCCCCGGGGAAGGGCGCCGGGGGATGGGCTGCCCCTGGCCAGGTCTGAGGGACCGACCCAGCTCGGGGCTGTCGGGGGCAGAGAGAGAACCCCCCTCCGCCCTTTCCCTTCAGGTTCTTAGGGCTGGCCAAATCCTTCCCAAGACAGCTTGTCTGGAGAAAATCAGACCCAGCTGAAGAACATGTGTCCATGGGGGAAACCCGGGAAACTGAGTCTCCCCACACAATAGCAGAGATTCTCATCTTGCATCCTCTCCTGAGCTAATGACCAAGGTGGATGTCCCGGGTGGGCCTGTGGAATGGGAGAGGGGAGGAAGTCTATTGTCATGCAGAGGGACATGGAAAGACTTGTCTGAAGCTTATCCCCTGCACTGGGGTCAGGTCGGGAAGGGATGGCACAGAGGTGAGCAGGAACCAAAGGGCCTCTCTGTGGTGGGGCTGGCCCCGGGGCAGGCGTGGGGGTGATGGCTGGAAGTGGGATGGCGCGTGAGTTGGCACCAGCCAGCGGTGGAGGCAGAGACTCAGAGGTCAGGGATCTCTCTCTCTGTCTCTGTCTCTCTCTCTCTCCCTCAGGGAGCTGAGGAGAGTAAGGTGGCGCCCCCTGCCCACCTCGCCTACCTCTCCATGGGCCCTTCTTTCTCTGGCCGCTCCGGGAGCCCTGCGGGCTTGGGTTCAACCCCCCACACACCGCACAGGCCAAGGGCGCATGCGCGACCGCCAGGGCCTAGGGCTGGCCTGGGAGGGGGTCCTCAGTGAAGGCCCCGCCCTCCCTCCAGACTCTGACCCAGCTGCAGCTCTTCCATCGCCGCCCTTCTGGACTCAGCTTCAGCTGTCTCCCTCCCCTCCCCCACTCCCACTCAGCTTGCAGGCCGCTTCCCTGCCTTGAAAGCATTGCTCTGGCCCTGAGGGCCACAGACCTACTGGGCTTCAAGCTCAAGGCTCTGCCTGGGCCTGCTGCTTCGGCCAGGGGCTCATTTCTTCCTGGAAAGACAAAGCCATGGCCTCACCCCACGCCTGCACTTTGCCACGGCAGGCAGCCCAGATGTAGGAAAGGCTCTGTGGAGTCAGAAGTGCCGAGACAGGCAGATGGCACCAGAGGGTTTGGGGGCCAGGGCGCAACTGGGCTAGCCCCTCCTCCCGGGAGTCGGGGAGGCCCGGCCTTCCTAGTGCCCGGGCCACGGCTCCGGGGAGAAACCCGCCATGGAGGGCACGCGGGAGGCCCTCTGCCTGAGGTGGCAGGTGTCACGCCAGGGCCACTGCAAGCCTGGCTCGGTTTGCCTGCTTTCTCCAAAGGAGGCTGGCCGACCAGCCGAACCTGGCACCTGGGCCAGGCCCCTTCCAAGGGGACGAGTTCCAGAGGCTAGAGCCCTGGGGGCGGCTGCCAAGTCTCCTGGGGCGTGTGCTGGGCCCCCGTCAGAGGAGGAAGCAGCCTGGTAAACGGTGTGCCAGGCCTGAGATCTGGAGGCCTCCCACACCCGGGTCCCTGTCCTGCCCAGGCCCCCCGAGGGAGGACGATGGTCGGGCAGTGGCGAGCGGGGTGGGGCTGGCGCCGAGCCTGCCCTTGGATGCCCCGGGGAAGGGCGCCGGGGGATGGGCTGCCCCTGGCCAGGTCTGAGGGAGCGACCCAGCTCGGGGCTGTCGGGGGCAGAGAGAGAACCCCCCTCCGCCCTTTCCCTTCAGGTTCTTAGGGCTGGCCAAATCCTTCCCAAGACAGCTTGTCTGGAGAAAATCAGACCCAGCTGAAGAACATGTGTCCATGGGGGAAACCCGGGAAACTGAGTCTCCCCACACAATAGCAGAGATTCTCATCTTGCATCCTCTCCTGAGCTAATGACCAAGGTGGATGTCCCGGGTGGGCCTGTGGAATGGGAGAGGGGAGGAAGTCTATTGTCATGCAGAGGGACATGGAAAGACTTGTCTGAAGCTTATCCCCTGCACTGGGGTCAGGTCGGGAAGGGATGGCACAGAGGTGAGCAGGAACCAACCGGCCTCTCTGTGGTGGGGCTGGCCCCGGGGCAGGCGTGGGGGTGATGGCTGGAAGTGGGATGGCGCGTGAGTTGGCACCAGCCAGCGGTGGAGGCAGAGACTCAGAGGTCAGGGATCTCTCTCTCTGTCTCTGTCTCTCTCTCTCTCCCTCAGGGAGCTGAGGAGAGTAAGGTGGCGCCCCCTGCCCACCTCGCCTACCTCTCCATGGGCCCTTCTTTCTCTGGCCGCTCCGGGAGCCCTGCGGGCTTGGGTTCAACCCCCCACACACCGCACAGGCCAAGGGCGCATGCGCGACCGCCGGGGCCTAGGGCTGGCCTGGGAGGGGGTCCTCAGTGAAGGCCCCGCCCTCCCTCCAGACTCTGACCCAGCTGCAGCTCTTCCATCGCCGCCCTTCTGGACTCGGCTTCAGCTGTCTCCCTCCCCTCCCCCACTCCCACTCAGCTTGCAGGCCGCTTCCCTGCCTTGAAAGCATTGCTCTAGCCCTGAGGGCCACAGACCTACTGGGCTTCAAGCTCAAGGCTCTGCCTGGGCCTGCTGCTTCGGCCAGGGGCTCATTTCTTCCTGGAAAGACAAAGCCATGGCCTCACCCCACGCCTGCACTTTGCCACGGCAGGCAGCCCAGATGTAGGAAAGGCTCTGTGGAGTCAGAAGTGCCGAGACAGGCAGATGGCACCAGAGGGTTTGGGGGCCAGGGCGCAACTGGGCTAGCCCCTCCTCCCGGGAGTCGGGGAGGCCCGGCCTTCCTAGTGCCCAGGCCACGGCTCCGGGGAGAAACCCGCCATGGAGGGCACGCGGGAGGCCCTCTGCCTGAGGTGGCAGGTGTCACGCCAGGGCCACTGCAAGCCTGGCTCGGTTTGCCTGCTTTCTCCAAAGGAGGCTGGCCTACCAGCCGAACCTGGCACCTGGGCCAGGCCCCTTCCAAGGGGACGAGTTCCAGAGGCTAGAGCCCTGGGGGCGGCTGCCAAGTCTCCTGGGGCGTGTGCTGGGCCCCCGTCAGAGGAGGAAGCAGCCTGGTAAACGGTGTGCCAGGCCTGAGATCTGGAGGCCTCCCACAGCCGGGTCCCTGTCCTGCCCAGGCCCCCCGAGGGAGGACGATGGTCGGGCAGTGGCGAGCGGGGTGGGGCTGGCGCCGAGCCTGCCCTTGGATGCCCCGGGGAAGGGCGCCGGGGGATGGGCTGCCCCTGGCCAGGTCTGAGGGACCGACCCAGCTCGGGGCTGTCGGGGGCAGAGAGAGAACCCCCCTCCGCCCTTTCCCTTCAGGTTCTTAGGGCTGGCCAAATCCTTCCCAAGACAGCTTGTCTGGAGAAAATCAGACCCAGCTGAAGAACATGTGTCCATGGGGGAAACCCGGGAAACTGAGTCTCCCCACACAATAGCAGAGATTCTCATCTTGCATCCTCTCCTGAGCTAATGACCAAGGTGGATGTCCCGGGTGGGCCTGTGGAATGGGAGAGGGGAGGAAGTCTATTGTCATGCAGAGGGACATGGAAAGACTTGTCTGAAGCTTATCCCCTGCACTGGGGTCAGGTCGGGAAGGGATGGCACAGAGGTGAGCAGGAACCAACCGGCCTCTCTGTGGTGGGGCTGGCCCCGGGGCAGGCGTGGGGGTGATGGCTGGAAGTGGGATGGCGCGTGAGTTGGCACCAGCCAGCGGTGGAGGCAGAGACTCAGAGGTCAGGGATCTCTCTCTCTGTCTCTGTCTCTCTCTCTCTCCCTCAGGGAGCTGAGGAGAGTAAGGTGGCGCCCCCTGCCCACCTCGCCTACCTCTCCATGGGCCCTTCTTTCTCTGGCCGCTCCGGGAGCCCTGCGGGCTTGGGTTCAACCCCCCACACACCGCACAGGCCAAGGGCGCATGCGCGACCGCCGGGGCCTAGGGCTGGCCTGGGAGGGGGTCCTCAGTGAAGGCCCCGCCCTCCCTCCAGACTCTGACCCAGCTGCAGCTCTTCCATCGCCGCCCTTCTGGACTCGGCTTCAGCTGTCTCCCTCCCCTCCCCCACTCCCACTCAGCTTGCAGGCCGCTTCCCTGCCTTGAAAGCATTGCTCTAGCCCTGAGGGCCACAGACCTACTGGGCTTCAAGCTCAAGGCTCTGCCTGGGCCTGCTGCTTCGGCCAGGGGCTCATTTCTTCCTGGAAAGACAAAGCCATGGCCTCACCCCACGCCTGCACTTTGCCACGGCAGGCAGCCCAGATGTAGGAAAGGCTCTGTGGAGTCAGAAGTGCCGAGACAGGCAGATGGCACCAGAGGGTTTGGGGGCCAGGGCGCAACTGGGCTAGCCCCTCCTCCCGGGAGTCGGGGAGGCCCGGCCTTCCTAGTGCCCAGGCCACGGCTCCGGGGAGAAACCCGCCATGGAGGGCACGCGGGAGGCCCTCTGCCTGAGGTGGCAGGTGTCACGCCAGGGCCACTGCAAGCCTGGCTCGGTTTGCCTGCTTTCTCCAAAGGAGGCTGGCCTACCAGCCGAACCTGGCACCTGGGCCAGGCCCCTTCCAAGGGGACGAGTTCCAGAGGCTAGAGCCCTGGGGGCGGCTGCCAAGTCTCCTGGGGCGTGTGCTGGGCCCCCGTCAGAGGAGGAAGCAGCCTGGTAAACGGTGTGCCAGGCCTGAGATCTGGAAGCCTCCCACAGCCGGGTCCCTGTCCTGCCCAGGCCCCCCGAGGGAGGACGATGGTCGGGCAGTGGCGAGCGGGGTGGGGCTGGCGCCGAGCCTGCCCTTGGATGCCCCGGGGAAGGGCGCCGGGGGATGGGCTGCCCCTGGCCAGGTCTGAGGGACCGACCCAGCTCGGGGCTGTCGGGGGCAGAGAGAGAACCCCCCTCCGCCCTTTCCCTTCAGGTTCTTAGGGCTGGCCAAATCCTTCCCAAGACAGCTTGTCTGGAGAAAATCAGACCCAGCTGAAGAACATGTGTCCATGGGGGAAACCCGGGAAACTGAGTCTCCCCACACAATAGCAGAGATTCTCATCTTGCATCCTCTCCTGAGCTAATGACCAAGGTGGATGTCCCGGGTGGGCCTGTGGAATGGGAGAGGGGAGGAAGTCTATTGTCATGCAGAGGGACATGGAAAGACTTGTCTGAAGCTTATCCCCTGCACTGGGGTCAGGTCGGGAAGGGATGGCACAGAGGTGAGCAGGAACCAAAGGGCCTCTCTGTGGTGGGGCTGGCCCCAGGGCAGGCGTGGGGGTGATGGCTGGAAGTGGGATGGCGCGTGAGTTGGCACCAGCCAGCGGTGGAGGCAGAGACTCAGAGGTCAGGGATCTCTCTCTCTGTCTCTGTCTCTCTCTCTCTCCCTCAGGGAGCTGAGGAGAGTAAGGTGGCGCCCCCTGCCCACCTCGCCTACCTCTCCATGGGCCCTTCTTTCTCTGGCCGCTCCGGGAGCCCTGCGGGCTTGGGTTCAACCCCCCACACACCGCACAGGCCAAGGGCGCATGCGCGACCGCCGGGGCCTAGGGCTGGCCTGGGAGGGGGTCCTCAGTGAAGGCCCCGCCCTCCCTCCAGACTCTGACCCAGCTGCAGCTCTTCCATCGCCGCCCTTCTGGACTCGGCTTCAGCTGTCTCCCTCCCCTCCCCCACTCCCACTCAGCTTGCAGGCCGCTTCCCTCCCTTGAAAGCATTGCTCTGGCCCTGAGGGCCACAGACCTACTGGGCTTCAAGCTCAAGGCTCTGCCTGGGCCTGCTGCTTCGGCCAGGGGCTCATTTCTTCCTGGAAAGACAAAGCCATGGCCTCACCCCACGCCTGCACTTTGCCACGGCAGGCAGCCCAGATGTAGGAAAGGCTCTGTGGAGTCAGAAGTGCCGAGACAGGCAGATGGCACCAGAGGGTTTGGGGGCCAGGGCGCAACTGGGCTAGCCCCTCCTCCCGGGAGTCGGGGAGGCCCGGCCTTCCTAGTGCCCAGGCCACGGCTCCGGGGAGAAACCCGCCATGGAGGGCACGCGGGAGGCCCTCTGCCTGAGGTGGCAGGTGTCACGCCAGGGCCACTGCAAGCCTGGCTCGGTTTGCCTGCTTTCTCCAAAGGAGGCTGGCCGACCAGCCGAACCTGGCACCTGGGCCAGGCCCCTTCCAAGGGGACGAGTTCCAGAGGCTAGAGCCCTGGGGGCGGCTGCCAAGTCTCCTGGGGCGTGTGCTGGGCCCCCGTCAGAGGAGGAAGCAGCCTGGTAAACGGTGTGCCAGGCCTGAGATCTGGAGGCCTCCCACAGCCGGGTCCCTGTCCTGCCCAGGCCCCCCGAGGGAGGACGATGGTCGGGCAGTGGCGAGCGGGGTGGGGCTGGCGCCGAGCCTGCCCTTGGATGCCCCGGGGAAGGGCGCCGGGGGATGGGCTGCCCCTGGCCAGGTCTGAGGGACCGACCCAGCTCGGGGCTGTCGGGGGCAGAGAGAGAACCCCCCTCCGCCCTTTCCCTTCAGGTTCTTAGGGCTGGCCAAATCCTTCCCAAGACAGCTTGTCTGGAGAAAATCAGACCCAGCTGAAGAACATGTGTCCATGGGGGAAACCCGGGAAACTGAGTCTCCCCACACAATAGCAGAGATTCTCATCTTGCATCCTCTCCTGAGCTAATGACCAAGGTGGATGTCCCGGGTGGGCCTGTGGAATGGGAGAGGGGAGGAAGTCTATTGTCATGCAGAGGGACATGGAAAGACTTGTCTGAAGCTTATCCCCTGCACTGGGGTCAGGTCGGGAAGGGATGGCACAGAGGTGAGCAGGAACCAAAGGGCCTCTCTGTGGTGGGGCTGGCCCCGGGGCAGGCGTGGGGGTGATGGCTGGAAGTGGGATGGCGCGTGAGTTGGCACCAGCCAGCGGTGGAGGCAGAGACTCAGAGGTCAGGGATCTCTCTCTCTGTCTCTGTCTCTCTCTCCCTCAGGGAGCTGAGGAGAGTAAGGTGGCGCCCCCTGCCCACCTCGCCTACCTCTCCATGGGCCCTTCTTTCTCTGGCCGCTCCGGGAGCCCTGCGGGCTTGGGTTCAACCCCCCACACACCGCACAGGCCAAGGGCGCATGCGCGACCGCCGGGGCCTAGGGCTGGCCTGGGAGGGGGTCCTCAGTGAAGGCCCCGCCCTCCCTCCAGACTCTGACCCAGCTGCAGCTCTTCCATCGCCGCCCTTCTGGACTCGGCTTCAGCTGTCTCCCTCCCCTCCCCCACTCCCACTCAGCTTGCAGGCCGCTTCCCTGCCTTGAAAGCATTGCTCTGGCCCTGAGGGCCACAGACCTACTGGGCTTCAAGCTCAAGGCTCTGCCTGGGCCTGCTGCTTCGGCCAGGGGCTCATTTCTTCCTGGAAAGACAAAGCCATGGCCTCACCCCACGCCTGCACTTTGCCACGGCAGGCAGCCCAGATGTAGGAAAGGCTCTGTGGAGTCAGAAGTGCCGAGACAGGCAGATGGCACCAGAGGGTTTGGGGGCCAGGGCGCAACTGGGCTAGCCCCTCCTCCCGGGAGTCGGGGAGGCCCGGCCTTCCTAGTGCCCAGGCCACGGCTCCGGGGAGAAACCCGCCATGGAGGGCACGCGGGAGGCCCTCTGCCTGAGGTGGCAGGTGTCACGCCAGGGCCACTGCAAGCCTGGCTCGGTTTGCCTGCTTTCTCCAAAGGAGGCTGGCCGACCAGCCGAACCTGGCACCTGGGCCAGGCCCCTTCCAAGGGGACGAGTTCCAGAGGCTAGAGCCCTGGGGGCGGCTGCCAAGTCTCCTGGGGCGTGTGCTGGGCCCCCGTCAGAGGAGGAAGCAGCCTGGTAAACGGTGTGCCAGGCCTGAGATCTGGAGGCCTCCCACAGCCGGGTCCCTGTCCTGCCCAGGCCCCCCGAGGGAGGACGATGGTCGGGCAGTGGCGAGCGGGGTGGGGCTGGCGCCGAGCCTGCCCTTGGATGCCCCGGGGAAGGGCGCCGGGGGATGGGCTGCCCCTGGCCAGGTCTGAGGGACCGACCCAGCTCGGGGCTGTCGGGGGCAGAGAGAGAACCCCCCTCCGCCCTTTCCCTTCAGGTTCTTAGGGCTGGCCAAATCCTTCCCAAGACAGCTTGTCTGGAGAAAATCAGACCCAGCTGAAGAACATGTGTCCATGGGGGAAACCCGGGAAACTGAGTCTCCCCACACAATAGCAGAGATTCTCATCTTGCATCCTCTCCTGAGCTAATGACCAAGGTGGATGTCCCGGGTGGGCCTGTGGAATGGGAGAGGGGAGGAAGTCTATTGTCATGCAGAGGGACATGGAAAGACTTGTCTGAAGCTTATCCCCTGCACTGGGGTCAGGTCGGGAAGGGATGGCACAGAGGTGAGCAGGAACCAAAGGGCCTCTCTGTGGCGGGGCTGGCCCCGGGGCAGGCGTGGGGGTGATGGCTGGAAGTGGGATGGCGCGTGAGTTGGCACCAGCCAGCGGTGGAGGCAGAGACTCAGAGGTCAGGGATCTCTCTCTCTGTCTCTGTCTCTCTCTCTCTCTCCCTCAGGGAGCTGAGGAGTGTAAGGTGGCGCCCCCTGCCCACCTCGCCTACCTCTCCATGGGCCCTTCTTTCTCTGGCCGCTCCGGGAGCCCTGCGGGCTTGGGTTCAACCCCCCACACACCGCACAGGCCAAGGGCGCATGCGCGACCGCCGGGGCCTAGGGCTGGCCTGGGAGGGGGTCCTCAGTGAAGGCCCCGCCCTCCCTCCAGACTCTGACCCAGCTGCAGCTCTTCCATCGCCGCCCTTCTGGACTCGGCTTCAGCTGTCTCCCTCCCCTCCCCCACTCCCACTCAGCTTGCAGGCCGCTTCCCTGCCTTGAAAGCATTGCTCTGGCCCTGAGGGCCACAGACCTACTGGGCTTCAAGCTCAAGGCTCTGCCTGGGCCTGCTGCTTCGGCCAGGGGCTCATTTCTTCCTGGAAAGACAAAGCCATGGCCTCACCCCACGCCTGCACTTTGCCACGGCAGGCAGCCCAGATGTAGGAAAGGCTCTGTGGAGTCAGAAGTGCCGAGACAGGCAGATGGCACCAGAGGGTTTGGGGGCCAGGGCGCAACTGGGCTAGCCCCTCCTCCCGGGAGTCGGGGAGGCCCGGCCTTCCTAGTGCCCAGGCCACGGCTCCGGGGAGAAACCCGCCATGGAGGGCACGCGGGAGGCCCTCTGCCTGAGGTGGCAGGTGTCACGCCAGGGCCACTGCAAGCCTGGCTCGGTTTGCCTGCTTTCTCCAAAGGAGGCTGGCCGACCAGCCGAACCTGGCACCTGGGCCAGGCCCCTTCCAAGGGGACGAGTTCCAGAGGCTAGAGCCCTGGGGGCGGCTGCCAAGTCTCCTGGGGCGTGTGCTGGGCCCCCGTCAGAGGAGGAAGCAGCCTGGTAAACGGTGTGCCAGGCCTGAGATCTGGAGGCCTCCCACAGCCGGGTCCCTGTCCTGCCCAGGCCCCCCGAGGGAGGACGATGGTCGGGCAGTGGCGAGCGGGGTGGGGCTGGCGCCGAGCCTGCCCTTGGATGCCCCAGGGAAGGGCGCCGGGGGATGGGCTGCCCCTGGCCAGGTCTGAGGGACCGACCCAGCTCGGGGCTGTCGGGGGCAGAGAGAGAACCCCCCTCCGCCCTTTCCCTTCAGGTTCTTAGGGCTGGCCAAATCCTTCCCAAGACAGCTTGTCTGGAGAAAATCAGACCCAGCTGAAGAACATGTGTCCATGGGGGAAACCCGGGAAACTGAGTCTCCCCACACAATAGCAGAGATTCTCATCTTGCATCCTCTCCTGAGCTAATGACCAAGGTGGATGTCCCGGGTGGGCCTGTGGAATGGGAGAGGGGAGGAAGTCTATTGTCATGCAGAGGGACATGGAAAGACTTGTCTGAAGCTTATCCCCTGCACTGGGGTCAGGTCGGGAAGGGATGGCACAGAGGTGAGCAGGAACCAAAGGGCCTCTCTGTGGTGGGGCTGGCCCCGGGGCAGGCGTGGGGGTGATGGCTGGAAGTGGGATGGCGCGTGAGTTGGCACCAGCCAGCGGTGGAGGCAGAGACTCAGAGGTCAGGGATCTCTCTCTCTGTCTCTGTCTCTCTCTCTCTCCCTCAGGGAGCTGAGGAGAGTAAGGTGGCGCCCCCTGCCCACCTCGCCTACCTCTCCATGGGCCCTTCTTTCTCTGGCCGCTCCGGGAGCCCTGCGGGCTTGGGTTCAACCCCCCACACACCGCACAGGCCAAGGGCGCATGCGCGACCGCCGGGGCCTAGGGCTGGCCTGGGAGGGGGTCCTCAGTGAAGGCCCCGCCCTCCCTCCAGACTCTGACCCAGCTGCAGCTCTTCCATCGCCGCCCTTCTGGACTCGGCTTCAGCTGTCTCCCTCCCCTCCCCCACTCCCACTCAGCTTGCAGGCCGCTTCCCTGCCTTGAAAGCATTGCTCTGGCCCTGAGGGCCACAGACCTACTGGGCTTCAAGCTCAAGGCTCTGCCTGGGCCTGCTGCTTCGGCCAGGGGCTCATTTCTTCCTGGAAAGACAAAGCCATGGCCTCACCCCACGCCTGCACTTTGCCACGGCAGGCAGCCCAGATGTAGGAAAGGCTCTGTGGAGTCAGAAGTGCCGAGACAGGCAGATGGCACCAGAGGGTTTGGGGGCCAGGGCGCAACTGGGCTAGCCCCTCCTCCCGGGAGTCGGGGAGGCCCGGCCTTCCTAGTGCCCAGGCCACGGCTCCGGGGAGAAACCCGCCATGGAGGGCACGCGGGAGGCCCTCTGCCTGAGGTGGCAGGTGTCACGCCAGGGCCACTGCAAGCCTGGCTCGGTTTGCCTGCTTTCTCCAAAGGAGGCTGGCCGACCAGCCGAACCTGGCACCTGGGCCAGGCCCCTTCCAAGGGGACGAGTTCCAGAGGCTAGAGCCCTGGGGGCGGCTGCCAAGTCTCCTGGGGCGTGTGCTGGGCCCCCGTCAGAGGAGGAAGCAGCCTGGTAAACGGTGTGCCAGGCCTGAGATCTGGAGGCCTCCCACAGCCGGGTCCCTGTCCTGCCCAGGCCCCCCGAGGGAGGACGATGGTCGGGCAGTGGCGAGCGGGGTGGGGCTGGCGCCGAGCCTGCCCTTGGATGCCCCAGGGAAGGGCGCCGGGGGATGGGCTGCCCCTGGCCAGGTCTGAGGGACCGACCCAGCTCGGGGCTGTCGGGGGCAGAGAGAGAACCCCCCTCCGCCCTTTCCCTTCAGGTTCTTAGGGCTGGCCAAATCCTTCCCAAGACAGCTTGTCTGGAGAAAATCAGACCCAGCTGAAGAACATGTGTCCATGGGGGAAACCCGGGAAACTGAGTCTCCCCACACAATAGCAGAGATTCTCATCTTGCATCCTCTCCTGAGCTAATGACCAAGGTGGATGTCCCGGGTGGGCCTGTGGAATGGGAGAGGGGAGGAAGTCTATTGTCATGCAGAGGGACATGGAAAGACTTGTCTGAAGCTTATCCCCTGCACTGGGGTCAGGTCGGGAAGGGATGGCACAGAGGTGAGCAGGAACCAAAGGGCCTCTCTGTGGTGGGGCTGGCCCCGGGGCAGGCGTGGGGGTGATGGCTGGAAGTGGGATGGCGCGTGAGTTGGCACCAGCCAGCGGTGGAGGCAGAGACTCAGAGGTCAGGGATCTCTCTCTCTGTCTCTGTCTCTCTCTCTCTCCCTCAGGGAGCTGAGGAGAGTAAGGTGGCGCCCCCTGCCCACCTCGCCTACCTCTCCATGGGCCCTTCTTTCTCTGGCCGCTCCGGGAGCCCTGCGGGCTTGGGTTCAACCCCCCACACACCGCACAGGCCAAGGGCGCATGCGCGACCGCCGGGGCCTAGGGCTGGCCTGGGAGGGGGTCCTCAGTGAAGGCCCCGCCCTCCCTCCAGACTCTGACCCAGCTGCAGCTCTTCCATCGCCGCCCTTCTGGACTCGGCTTCAGCTGTCTCCCTCCCCTCCCCCACTCCCACTCAGCTTGCAGGCCGCTTCCCTCCCTCGAAAGCATTGCTCTGGCCCTGAGGGCCACAGACCTACTGGGCTTCAAGCTCAAGGCTCTGCCTGGGCCTGCTGCTTCGGCCAGGGGCTCATTTCTTCCTGGAAAGACAAAGCCATGGCCTCACCCCACGCCTGCACTTTGCCACGGCAGGCAGCCCAGATGTAGGAAAGGCTCTGTGGAGTCAGAAGTGCCGAGACAGGCAGATGGCACCAGAGGGTTTGGGGGCCAGGGCGCAACTGGGCTAGCCCCTCCTCCCGGGAGTCGGGGAGGCCCGGCCTTCCTAGTGCCCGGGCCACGGCTCCGGGGAGAAACCCGCCATGGAGGGCACGCGGGAGGCCCTCTGCCTGAGGTGGCAGGTGTCACGCCAGGGCCACTGCAAGCCTGGCTCGGTTTGCCTGCTTTCTCCAAAGGAGGCTGGCCGACCAGCCGAACCTGGCACCTGGGCCAGGCCCCTTCCAAGGGGACGAGTTCCAGAGGCTAGAGCCCTGGGGGCGGCTGCCAAGTCTCCTGGGGCGTGTGCTGGGCCCCCGTCAGAGGAGGAAGCAGCCTGGTAAACGGTGTGCCAGGCCTGAGATCTGGAGGCCTCCCACAGCCGGGTCCCTGTCCTGCCCAGGCCCCCCGAGGGAGGACGATGGTCGGGCAGTGGCGAGCGGGGTGGGGCTGGCGCCGAGCCTGCCCTTGGATGCCCCGGGGAAGGGCGCCGGGGGATGGGCTGCCCCTGGCCAGGTCTGAGGGAGCGACCCAGCTCGGGGCTGTCGGGGGCAGAGAGAGAACCCCCCTCCGCCCTTTCCCTTCAGGTTCTTAGGGCTGGCCAAATCCTTCCCAAGACAGCTTGTCTGGAGAAAATCAGACCCAGCTGAAGAACATGTGTCCATGGGGGAAACCCGGGAAACTGAGTCTCCCCACACAATAGCAGAGATTCTCATCTTGCATCCTCTCCTGAGCTAATGACCAAGGTGGATGTCCCGGGTGGGCCTGTGGAATGGGAGAGGGGAGGAAGTCTATTGTCATGCAGAGGGACATGGAAAGACTTGTCTGAAGCTTATCCCCTGCACTGGGGTCAGGTCGGGAAGGGATGGCACAGAGGTGAGCAGGAACCAAAGGGCCTCTCTGTGGCGGGGCTGGCCCCGGGGCAGGCGTGGGGGTGATGGCTGGAAGTGGGATGGCGCGTGAGTTGGCACCAGCCAGCGGTGGAGGCAGAGACTCAGAGGTCAGGGATCTCTCTCTCTGTCTCTGTCTCTCTCTCTCTCCCTCAGGGAGCTGAGGAGAGTAAGGTGGCGCCCCCTGCCCACCTCGCCTACCTCTCCATGGGCCCTTCTTTCTCTGGCCGCTCCGGGAGCCCTGCGGGCTTGGGTTCAACCCCCCACACACCGCACAGGCCAAGGGCGCATGCGCGACCGCCGGGGCCTAGGGCTGGCCTGGGAGGGGGTCCTCAGTGAAGGCCCCGCCCTCCCTCCAGACACTGACCCAGCTGCAGCTCTTCCATTGCCGCCCTTCTGGACTCGGCTTCAGCTGTCTCCCTCCCCTCCCCCACTCCCACTCAGCTTGCAGGCCGCTTCCCTGCCTTGAAAGCATTGCTCTGGCCCTGAGGGCCACAGACCTACTGGGCTTCAAGCTCAAGGCTCTGCCTGGGCCTGCTGCTTCGGCCAGGGGCTCATTTCTTCCTGGAAAGACAAAGCCATGGCCTCACCCCACGCCTGCACTTTGCCACGGCAGGCAGCCCAGATGTAGGAAAGGCTCTGTGGAGTCAGAAGTGCCGAGACAGGCAGATGGCACCAGAGGGTTTGGGGGCCAGGGCGCAACTGGGCTAGCCCCTCCTCCCGGGAGTCGGGGAGGCCCGGCCTTCCTAGTGCCCGGGCCACGGCTCCGGGGAGAAACCCGCCATGGAGGGCACGCGGGAGGCCCTCTGCCTGAGGTGGCAGGTGTCACGCCAGGGCCACTGCAAGCCTGGCTCGGTTTGCCTGCTTTCTCCAAAGGAGGCTGGCCGACCAGCCGAACCTGGCACCTGGGCCAGGCCCCTTCCAAGGGGACGAGTTCCAGAGGCTAGAGCCCTGGGGGCGGCTGCCAAGTCTCCTGGGGCGTGTGCTGGGCCCCCGTCAGAGGAGGAAGCAGCCTGGTAAACGGTGTGCCAGGCCTGAGATCTGGAGGCCTCCCACAGCCGGGTCCCTGTCCTGCCCAGGCCCCCCGAGGGAGGACGATGGTCGGGCAGTGGCGAGCGGGGTGGGGCTGGCGCCGAGCCTGCCCTTGGATGCCCCGGGGAAGGGCGCCGGGGGATGGGCTGCCCCTGGCCAGGTCTGAGGGACCGACCCAGCTCGGGGCTGTCGGGGGCAGAGAGAGAACCCCCCTCCGCCCTTTCCCTTCAGGTTCTTAGGGCTGGCCAAATCCTTCCCAAGACAGCTTGTCTGGAGAAAATCAGACCCAGCTGAAGAACATGTGTCCATGGGGGAAACCCGGGAAACTGAGTCTCCCCACACAATAGCAGAGATTCTCATCTTGCATCCTCTCCTGAGCTAATGACCAAGGTGGATGTCCCGGGTGGGCCTGTGGAATGGGAGAGGGGAGGAAGTCTATTGTCATGCAGAGGGACATGGAAAGACTTGTCTGAAGCTTATCCCCTGCACTGGGGTCAGGTCGGGAAGGGATGGCACAGAGGTGAGCAGGAACCAAAGGGCCTCTCTGTGGCGGGGCTGGCCCCGGGGCAGGCGTGGGGGTGATGGCTGGAAGTGGGATGGCGCGTGAGTTGGCACCAGCCAGCGGTGGAGGCAGAGACTCAGAGGTCAGGGATCTCTCTCTCTGTCTCTGTCTCTCTCTCTCTCTCCCTCAGGGAGCTGAGGAGTGTAAGGTGGCGCCCCCTGCCCACCTCGCCTACCTCTCCATGGGCCCTTCTTTCTCTGGCCGCTCCGGGAGCCCTGCGGGCTTGGGTTCAACCCCCCACACACCGCACAGGCCAAGGGCGCATGCGCGACCGCCGGGGCCTAGGGCTGGCCTGGGAGGGGGTCCTCAGTGAAGGCCCCGCCCTCCCTCCAGACTCTGACCCAGCTGCAGCTCTTCCATCGCCGCCCTTCTGGACTCGGCTTCAGCTGTCTCCCTCCCCTCCCCCACTCCCACTCAGCTTGCAGGCCGCTTCCCTGCCTTGAAAGCATTGCTCTGGCCCTGAGGGCCACAGACCTACTGGGCTTCAAGCTCAAGGCTCTGCCTGGGCCTGCTGCTTCGGCCAGGGGCTCATTTCTTCCTGGAAAGACAAAGCCATGGCCTCACCCCACGCCTGCACTTTGCCACGGCAGGCAGCCCAGATGTAGGAAAGGCTCTGTGGAGTCAGAAGTGCCGAGACAGGCAGATGGCACCAGAGGGTTTGGGGGCCAGGGCGCAACTGGGCTAGCCCCTCCTCCCGGGAGTCGGGGAGGCCCGGCCTTCCTAGTGCCCAGGCCACGGCTCCGGGGAGAAACCCGCCATGGAGGGCACGCGGGAGGCCCTCTGCCTGAGGTGGCAGGTGTCACGCCAGGGCCACTGCAAGCCTGGCTCGGTTTGCCTGCTTTCTCCAAAGGAGGCTGGCCGACCAGCCGAACCTGGCACCTGGGCCAGGCCCCTTCCAAGGGGACGAGTTCCAGAGGCTAGAGCCCTGGGGGCGGCTGCCAAGTCTCCTGGGGCGTGTGCTGGGCCCCCGTCAGAGGAGGAAGCAGCCTGGTAAACGGTGTGCCAGGCCTGAGATCTGGAGGCCTCCCACAGCCGGGTCCCTGTCCTGCCCAGGCCCCCCGAGGGAGGACGATGGTCGGGCAGTGGCGAGCGGGGTGGGGCTGGCGCCGAGCCTGCCCTTGGATGCCCCAGGGAAGGGCGCCGGGGGATGGGCTGCCCCTGGCCAGGTCTGAGGGACCGACCCAGCTCGGGGCTGTCGGGGGCAGAGAGAGAACCCCCCTCCGCCCTTTCCCTTCAGGTTCTTAGGGCTGGCCAAATCCTTCCCAAGACAGCTTGTCTGGAGAAAATCAGACCCAGCTGAAGAACATGTGTCCATGGGGGAAACCCGGGAAACTGAGTCTCCCCACACAATAGCAGAGATTCTCATCTTGCATCCTCTCCTGAGCTAATGACCAAGGTGGATGTCCCGGGTGGGCCTGTGGAATGGGAGAGGGGAGGAAGTCTATTGTCATGCAGAGGGACATGGAAAGACTTGTCTGAAGCTTATCCCCTGCACTGGGGTCAGGTCGGGAAGGGATGGCACAGAGGTGAGCAGGAACCAAAGGGCCTCTCTGTGGTGGGGCTGGCCCCGGGGCAGGCGTGGGGGGTGATGGCTGGAAGTGGGATGGCGCGTGAGTTGGCACCAGCCAGCGGTGGAGGCAGAGACTCAGAGGTCAGGGATCTCTCTCTCTGTCTCTGTCTCTCTCTCTCTCCCTCAGGGAGCTGAGGAGAGTAAGGTGGCGCCCCCTGCCCACCTCGCCTACCTCTCCATGGGCCCTTCTTTCTCTGGCCGCTCCGGGAGCCCTGCGGGCTTGGGTTCAACCCCCCACACACCGCACAGGCCAAGGGCGCATGCGCGACCGCCGGGGCCTAGGGCTGGCCTGGGAGGGGGTCCTCAGTGAAGGCCCCGCCCTCCCTCCAGACTCTGACCCAGCTGCAGCTCTTCCATCGCCGCCCTTCTGGACTCGGCTTCAGCTGTCTCCCTCCCCTCCCCCACTCCCACTCAGCTTGCAGGCCGCTTCCCTGCCTTGAAAGCATTGCTCTGGCCCTGAGGGCCACAGACCTACTGGGCTTCAAGCTCAAGGCTCTGCCTGGGCCTGCTGCTTCGGCCAGGGGCTCATTTCTTCCTGGAAAGACAAAGCCATGGCCTCACCCCACGCCTGCACTTTGCCACGGCAGGCAGCCCAGATGTAGGAAAGGCTCTGTGGAGTCAGAAGTGCCGAGACAGGCAGATGGCACCAGAGGGTTTGGGGGCCAGGGCGCAACTGGGCTAGCCCCTCCTCCCGGGAGTCGGGGAGGCCCGGCCTTCCTAGTGCCCAGGCCACGGCTCCGGGGAGAAACCCGCCATGGAGGGCACGCGGGAGGCCCTCTGCCTGAGGTGGCAGGTGTCACGCCAGGGCCACTGCAAGCCTGGCTCGGTTTGCCTGCTTTCTCCAAAGGAGGCTGGCCGACCAGCCGAACCTGGCACCTGGGCCAGGCCCCTTCCAAGGGGACGAGTTCCAGAGGCTAGAGCCCTGGGGGCGGCTGCCAAGTCTCCTGGGGCGTGTGCTGGGCCCCCGTCAGAGGAGGAAGCAGCCTGGTAAACGGTGTGCCAGGCCTGAGATCTGGAGGCCTCCCACAGCCGGGTCCCTGTCCTGCCCAGGCCCCCCGAGGGAGGACGATGGTCGGGCAGTGGCGAGCGGGGTGGGGCTGGCGCCGAGCCTGCCCTTGGATGCCCCAGGGAAGGGCGCCGGGGGATGGGCTGCCCCTGGCCAGGTCTGAGGGACCGACCCAGCTCGGGGCTGTCGGGGGCAGAGAGAGAACCCCCCTCCGCCCTTTCCCTTCAGGTTCTTAGGGCTGGCCAAATCCTTCCCAAGACAGCTTGTCTGGAGAAAATCAGACCCAGCTGAAGAACATGTGTCCATGGGGGAAACCCGGGAAACTGAGTCTCCCACACAATAGCAGAGATTCTCATCTTGCATCCTCTCCTGAGCTAATGACCAAGGTGGATGTCCCGGGTGGGCCTGTGGAATGGGAGAGGGGAGGAAGTCTATTGTCATGCAGAGGGACATGGAAAGACTTGTCTGAAGCTTATCCCCTGCACTGGGGTCAGGTCGGGAAGGGATGGCACAGAGGTGAGCAGGAACCAAAGGGCCTCTCTGTGGTGGGGCTGGCCCCGGGGCAGGCGTGGGGGTGATGGCTGGAAGTGGGATGGCGCGTGAGTTGGCACCAGCCAGCGGTGGAGGCAGAGACTCAGAGGTCAGGGATCTCTCTCTCTGTCTCTGTCTCTCTCTCTCTCCCTCAGGGAGCTGAGGAGAGTAAGGTGGCGCCCCCTGCCCACCTCGCCTACCTCTCCATGGGCCCTTCTTTCTCTGGCCGCTCCGGGAGCCCTGCGGGCTTGGGTTCAACCCCCCACACACCGCACAGGCCAAGGGCGCATGCGCGACCGCCGGGGCCTAGGGCTGGCCTGGGAGGGGGTCCTCAGTGAAGGCCCCGCCCTCCCTCCAGACTCTGACCCAGCTGCAGCTCTTCCATCGCCGCCCTTCTGGACTCGGCTTCAGCTGTCTCCCTCCCCTCCCCCACTCCCACTCAGCTTGCAGGCCGCTTCCCTCCCTCGAAAGCATTGCTCTGGCCCTGAGGGCCACAGACCTACTGGGCTTCAAGCTCAAGGCTCTGCCTGGGCCTGCTGCTTCGGCCAGGGGCTCATTTCTTCCTGGAAAGACAAAGCCATGGCCTCACCCCACGCCTGCACTTTGCCACGGCAGGCAGCCCAGATGTAGGAAAGGCTCTGTGGAGTCAGAAGTGCCGAGACAGGCAGATGGCACCAGAGGGTTTGGGGGCCAGGGCGCAACTGGGCTAGCCCCTCCTCCCGGGAGTCGGGGAGGCCCGGCCTTCCTAGTGCCCGGGCCACGGCTCCGGGGAGAAACCCGCCATGGAGGGCACGCGGGAGGCCCTCTGCCTGAGGTGGCAGGTGTCACGCCAGGGCCACTGCAAGCCTGGCTCGGTTTGCCTGCTTTCTCCAAAGGAGGCTGGCCGACCAGCCGAACCTGGCACCTGGGCCAGGCCCCTTCCAAGGGGACGAGTTCCAGAGGCTAGAGCCCTGGGGGCGGCTGCCAAGTCTCCTGGGGCGTGTGCTGGGCCCCCGTCAGAGGAGGAAGCAGCCTGGTAAACGGTGTGCCAGGCCTGAGATCTGGAGGCCTCCCACAGCCGGGTCCCTGTCCTGCCCAGGCCCCCCGAGGGAGGACGATGGTCGGGCAGTGGCGAGCGGGGTGGGGCTGGCGCCGAGCCTGCCCTTGGATGCCCCGGGGAAGGGCGCCGGGGGATGGGCTGCCCCTGGCCAGGTCTGAGGGAGCGACCCAGCTCGGGGCTGTCGGGGGCAGAGAGAGAACCCCCCTCCGCCCTTTCCCTTCAGGTTCTTAGGGCTGGCCAAATCCTTCCCAAGACAGCTTGTCTGGAGAAAATCAGACCCAGCTGAAGAACATGTGTCCATGGGGGAAACCCGGGAAACTGAGTCTCCCCACACAATAGCAGAGATTCTCATCTTGCATCCTCTCCTGAGCTAATGACCAAGGTGGATGTCCCGGGTGGGCCTGTGGAATGGGAGAGGGGAGGAAGTCTATTGTCATGCAGAGGGACATGGAAAGACTTGTCTGAAGCTTATCCCCTGCACTGGGGTCAGGTCGGGAAGGGATGGCACAGAGGTGAGCAGGAACCAAAGGGCCTCTCTGTGGCGGGGCTGGCCCCGGGGCAGGCGTGGGGGTGATGGCTGGAAGTGGGATGGCGCGTGAGTTGGCACCAGCCAGCGGTGGAGGCAGAGACTCAGAGGTCAGGGATCTCTCTCTCTGTCTCTGTCTCTCTCTCTCTCCCTCAGGGAGCTGAGGAGAGTAAGGTGGCGCCCCCTGCCCACCTCGCCTACCTCTCCATGGGCCCTTCTTTCTCTGGCCGCTCCGGGAGCCCTGCGGGCTTGGGTTCAACCCCCCACACACCGCACAGGCCAAGGGCGCATGCGCGACCGCCGGGGCCTAGGGCTGGCCTGGGAGGGGGTCCTCAGTGAAGGCCCCGCCCTCCCTCCAGACACTGACCCAGCTGCAGCTCTTCCATTGCCGCCCTTCTGGACTCGGCTTCAGCTGTCTCCCTCCCCTCCCCCACTCCCACTCAGCTTGCAGGCCGCTTCCCTGCCTTGAAAGCATTGCTCTGGCCCTGAGGGCCACAGACCTACTGGGCTTCAAGCTCAAGGCTCTGCCTGGGCCTGCTGCTTCGGCCAGGGGCTCATTTCTTCCTGGAAAGACAAAGCCATGGCCTCACCCCACGCCTGCACTTTGCCACGGCAGGCAGCCCAGATGTAGGAAAGGCTCTGTGGAGTCAGAAGTGCCGAGACAGGCAGATGGCACCAGAGGGTTTGGGGGCCAGGGCGCAACTGGGCTAGCCCCTCCTCCCGGGAGTCGGGGAGGCCCGGCCTTCCTAGTGCCCGGGCCACGGCTCCGGGGAGAAACCCGCCATGGAGGGCACGCGGGAGGCCCTCTGCCTGAGGTGGCAGGTGTCACGCCAGGGCCACTGCAAGCCTGGCTCGGTTTGCCTGCTTTCTCCAAAGGAGGCTGGCCGACCAGCCGAACCTGGCACCTGGGCCAGGCCCCTTCCAAGGGGACGAGTTCCAGAGGCTAGAGCCCTGGGGGCGGCTGCCAAGTCTCCTGGGGCGTGTGCTGGGCCCCCGTCAGAGGAGGAAGCAGCCTGGTAAACGGTGTGCCAGGCCTGAGATCTGGAGGCCTCCCACAGCCGGGTCCCTGTCCTGCCCAGGCCCCCCGAGGGAGGACGATGGTCGGGCAGTGGCGAGCGGGGTGGGGCTGGCGCCGAGCCTGCCCTTGGATGCCCCGGGTAAGGGCGCCGGGGGATGGGCTGCCCCTGGCCAGGTCTGAGGGAGCGACCCAGCTCGGGGCTGTCGGGGGCAGAGAGAGAACCCCCCTCCGCCCTTTCCCTTCAGGTTCTTAGGGCTGGCCAAATCCTTCCCAAGACAGCTTGTCTGGAGAAAATCAGACCCAGCTGAAGAACATGTGTCCATGGGGGAAACCCGGGAAACTGAGTCTCCCCACACAATAGCAGAGATTCTCATCTTGCATCCTCTCCTGAGCTAATGACCAAGGTGGATGTCCCGGGTGGGCCTGTGGAATGGGAGAGGGGAGGAAGTCTATTGTCATGCAGAGGGACATGGAAAGACTTGTCTGAAGCTTATCCCCTGCACTGGGGTCAGGTCGGGAAGGGATGGCACAGAGGTGAGCAGGAACCAAAGGGCCTCTCTGTGGCGGGGCTGGCCCCGGGGCAGGCGTGGGGGTGATGGCTGGAAGTGGGATGGCGCGTGAGTTGGCACCAGCCAGCGGTGGAGGCAGAGACTCAGAGGTCAGGGATCTCTCTCTCTGTCTCTGTCTCTCTCTCTCTCTCCCTCAGGGAGCTGAGGAGTGTAAGGTGGCGCCCCCTGCCCACCTCGCCTACCTCTCCATGGGCCCTTCTTTCTCTGGCCGCTCCGGGAGCCCTGCGGGCTTGGGTTCAACCCCCCACACACCGCACAGGCCAAGGGCGCATGCGCGACCGCCGGGGCCTAGGGCTGGCCTGGGAGGGGGTCCTCAGTGAAGGCCCCGCCCTCCCTCCAGACTCTGACCCAGCTGCAGCTCTTCCATCGCCGCCCTTCTGGACTCGGCTTCAGCTGTCTCCCTCCCCTCCCCCACTCCCACTCAGCTTGCAGGCCGCTTCCCTGCCTTGAAAGCATTGCTCTGGCCCTGAGGGCCACAGACCTACTGGGCTTCAAGCTCAAGGCTCTGCCTGGGCCTGCTGCTTCGGCCAGGGGCTCATTTCTTCCTGGAAAGACAAAGCCATGGCCTCACCCCACGCCTGCACTTTGCCACGGCAGGCAGCCCAGATGTAGGAAAGGCTCTGTGGAGTCAGAAGTGCCGAGACAGGCAGATGGCACCAGAGGGTTTGGGGGCCAGGGCGCAACTGGGCTAGCCCCTCCTCCCGGGAGTCGGGGAGGCCCGGCCTTCCTAGTGCCCGGGCCACGGCTCCGGGGAGAAACCCGCCATGGAGGGCACGCGGGAGGCCCTCTGCCTGAGGTGGCAGGTGTCACGCCAGGGCCACTGCAAGCCTGGCTCGGTTTGCCTGCTTTCTCCAAAGGAGGCTGGCCGACCAGCCGAACCTGGCACCTGGGCCAGGCCCCTTCCAAGGGGACGAGTTCCAGAGGCTAGAGCCCTGGGGGCGGCTGCCAAGTCTCCTGGGGCGTGTGCTGGGCCCCCGTCAGAGGAGGAAGCAGCCTGGTAAACGGTGTGCCAGGCCTGAGATCTGGAGGCCTCCCACAGCCGGGTCCCTGTCCTGCCCAGGCCCCCCGAGGGAGGACGATGGTCGGGCAGTGGCGAGCGGGGTGGGGCTGGCGCCGAGCCTGCCCTTGGATGCCCCGGGGAAGGGCGCCGGGGGATGGGCTGCCCCTGGCCAGGTCTGAGGGAGCGACCCAGCTCGGGGCTGTCGGGGGCAGAGAGAGAACCCCCCTCCGCCCTTTCCCTTCAGGTTCTTAGGGCTGGCCAAATCCTTCCCAAGACAGCTTGTCTGGAGAAAATCAGACCCAGCTGAAGAACATGTGTCCATGGGGGAAACCCGGGAAACTGAGACTCCCCACACAATAGCAGAGATTCTCATCTTGCATCCTCTCCTGAGCTAATGACCAAGGTGGATGTCCCGGGTGGGCCTGTGGAATGGGAGAGGGGAGGAAGTCTATTGTCATGCAGAGGGACATGGAAAGACTTGTCTGAAGCTTATCCCCTGCACTGGGGTCAGGTCGGGAAGGGATGGCACAGAGGTGAGCAGGAACCAAAGGGCCTCTCTGTGGCGGGGCTGGCCCCGGGGCAGGCGTGGGGGTGATGGCTGGAAGTGGGATGGCGCGTGAGTTGGCACCAGCCAGCGGTGGAGGCAGAGACTCAGAGGTCAGGGATCTCTCTCTCTGTCTCTGTCTCTCTCTCTCTCTCCCTCAGGGAGCTGAGGAGTGTAAGGTGGCGCCCCCTGCCCACCTCGCCTACCTCTCCATGGGCCCTTCTTTCTCTGGCCGCTCCGGGAGCCCTGCGGGCTTGGGTTCAACCCCCCACACACCGCACAGGCCAAGGGCGCATGCGCGACCGCCGGGGCCTAGGGCTGGCCTGGGAGGGGGTCCTCAGTGAAGGCCCCGCCCTCCCTCCAGACTCTGACCCAGCTGCAGCTCTTCCATCGCCGCCCTTCTGGACTCGGCTTCAGCTGTCTCCCTCCCCTCCCCCACTCCCACTCAGCTTGCAGGCCGCTTCCCTGCCTTGAAAGCATTGCTCTGGCCCTGAGGGCCACAGACCTACTGGGCTTCAAGCTCAAGGCTCTGCCTGGGCCTGCTGCTTCGGCCAGGGGCTCATTTCTTCCTGGAAAGACAAAGCCATGGCCTCACCCCACGCCTGCACTTTGCCACGGCAGGCAGCCCAGATGTAGGAAAGGCTCTGTGGAGTCAGAAGTGCCGAGACAGGCAGATGGCACCAGAGGGTTTGGGGGCCAGGGCGCAACTGGGCTAGCCCCTCCTCCCGGGAGTCGGGGAGGCCCGGCCTTCCTAGTGCCCGGGCCACGGCTCCGGGGAGAAACCCGCCATGGAGGGCACGCGGGAGGCCCTCTGCCTGAGGTGGCAGGTGTCACGCCAGGGCCACTGCAAGCCTGGCTCGGTTTGCCTGCTTTCTCCAAAGGAGGCTGGCCGACCAGCCGAACCTGGCACCTGGGCCAGGCCCCTTCCAAGGGGACGAGTTCCAGAGGCTAGAGCCCTGGGGGCGGCTGCCAAGTCTCCTGGGGCGTGTGCTGGGCCCCCGTCAGAGGAGGAAGCAGCCTGGTAAACGGTGTGCCAGGCCTGAGATCTGGAGGCCTCCCACAGCCGGGTCCCTGTCCTGCCCAGGCCCCCCGAGGGAGGACGATGGTCGGGCAGTGGCGAGCGGGGTGGGGCTGGCGCCGAGCCTGCCCTTGGATGCCCCGGGGAAGGGCGCCGGGGGATGGGCTGCCCCTGGCCAGGTCTGAGGGACCGACCCAGCTCGGGGCTGTCGGGGGCAGAGAGAGAACCCCCCTCCGCCCTTTCCCTTCAGGTTCTTAGGGCTGGTCAAATCCTTCCCAAGACAGCTTGTCTGGAGAAAATCAGACCCAGCTGAAGAACATGTGTCCATGGGGGAAACCCGGGAAACTGAGACTCCCCACACAATAGCAGAGATTCTCATCTTGCATCCTCTCCTGAGCTAATGACCAAGGTGGATGTCCCGGGTGGGCCTGTGGAATGGGAGAGGGGAGGAAGTCTATTGTCATGCAGAGGGACATGGAAAGACTTGTCTGAAGCTTATCCCCTGCACTGGGGTCAGGTCGGGAAGGGATGGCACAGAGGTGAGCAGGAACCAAAGGGCCTCTCTGTGGCGGGGCTGGCCCCGGGGCAGGCGTGGGGGTGATGGCTGGAAGTGGGATGGCGCGTGAGTTGGCACCAGCCAGCGGTGGAGGCAGAGACTCAGAGGTCAGGGATCTCTCTCTCTGTCTCTGTCTCTCTCTCTCTCTCCCTCAGGGAGCTGAGGAGTGTAAGGTGGCGCCCCCTGCCCACCTCGCCTACCTCTCCATGGGCCCTTCTTTCTCTGGCCGCTCCGGGAGCCCTGCGGGCTTGGGTTCAACCCCCCACACACCGCACAGGCCAAGGGCGCATGCGCGACCGCCGGGGCCTAGGGCTGGCCTGGGAGGGGGTCCTCAGTGAAGGCCCCGCCCTCCCTCCAGACTCTGACCCAGCTGCAGCTCTTCCATCGCCGCCCTTCTGGACTCGGCTTCAGCTGTCTCCCTCCCCTCCCCCACTCCCACTCAGCTTGCAGGCCGCTTCCCTCCCTTGAAAGCATTGCTCTGGCCCTGAGGGCCACAGACCTACTGGGCTTCAAGCTCAAGGCTCTGCCTGGGCCTGCTGCTTCGGCCAGGGGCTCATTTCTTCCTGGAAAGACAAAGCCATGGCCTCACCCCACGCCTGCACTTTGCCACGGCAGGCAGCCCAGATGTAGGAAAGGCTCTGTGGAGTCAGAAGTGCCGAGACAGGCAGATGGCACCAGAGGGTTTGGGGGCCAGGGCGCAACTGGGCTAGCCCCTCCTCCCGGGAGTCGGGGAGGCCCGGCCTTCCTAGTGCCCGGGCCACGGCTCCGGGGAGAAACCCGCCATGGAGGGCACGCGGGAGGCCCTCTGCCTGAGGTGGCAGGTGTCACGCCAGGGCCACTGCAAGCCTGGCTCGGTTTGCCTGCTTTCTCCAAAGGAGGCTGGCCGACCAGCCGAACCTGGCACCTGGGCCAGGCCCCTTCCAAGGGGACGAGTTCCAGAGGCTAGAGCCCTGGGGGCGGCTGCCAAGTCTCCTGGGGCGTGTGCTGGGCCCCCGTCAGAGGAGGAAGCAGCCTGGTAAACGGTGTGCCAGGCCTGAGATCTGGAGGCCTCCCACACCCGGGTCCCTGTCCTGCCCAGGCCCCCCGAGGGAGGACGATGGTCGGGCAGTGGCGAGCGGGGTGGGGCTGGCGCCGAGCCTGCCCTTGGATGCCCCGGGGAAGGGCGCCGGGGGATGGGCTGCCCCTGGCCAGGTCTGAGGGAGCGACCCAGCTCGGGGCTGTCGGGGGCAGAGAGAGAACCCCCCTCCGCCCTTTCCCTTCAGGTTCTTAGGGCTGGCCAAATCCTTCCCAAGACAGCTTGTCTGGAGAAAATCAGACCCAGCTGAAGAACATGTGTCCATGGGGGAAACCCGGGAAACTGAGTCTCCCCACACAATAGCAGAGATTCTCATCTTGCATCCTCTCCTGAGCTAATGACCAAGGTGGATGTCCCGGGTGGGCCTGTGGAATGGGAGAGGGGAGGAAGTCTATTGTCATGCAGAGGGACATGGAAAGACTTGTCTGAAGCTTATCCCCTGCACTGGGGTCAGGTCGGGAAGGGATGGCACAGAGGTGAGCAGGAACCAAAGGGCCTCTCTGTGGCGGGGCTGGCCCCGGGGCAGGCGTGGGGGTGATGGCTGGAAGTGGGATGGCGCGTGAGTTGGCACCAGCCAGCGGTGGAGGCAGAGACTCAGAGGTCAGGGATCTCTCTCTCTGTCTCTGTCTCTCTCTCTCTCTCCCTCAGGGAGCTGAGGAGTGTAAGGTGGCGCCCCCTGCCCACCTCGCCTACCTCTCCATGGGCCCTTCTTTCTCTGGCCGCTCCGGGAGCCCTGCGGGCTTGGGTTCAACCCCCCACACACCGCACAGGCCAAGGGCGCATGCGCGACCGCCGGGGCCTAGGGCTGGCCTGGGAGGGGGTCCTCAGTGAAGGCCCCGCCCTCCCTCCAGACTCTGACCCAGCTGCAGCTCTTCCATCGCCGCCCTTCTGGACTCGGCTTCAGCTGTCTCCCTCCCCTCCCCCACTCCCACTCAGCTTGCAGGCCGCTTCCCTGCCTTGAAAGCATTGCTCTGGCCCTGAGGGCCACAGACCTACTGGGCTTCAAGCTCAAGGCTCTGCCTGGGCCTGCTGCTTCGGCCAGGGGCTCATTTCTTCCTGGAAAGACAAAGCCATGGCCTCACCCCACGCCTGCACTTTGCCACGGCAGGCAGCCCAGATGTAGGAAAGGCTCTGTGGAGTCAGAAGTGCCGAGACAGGCAGATGGCACCAGAGGGTTTGGGGGCCAGGGCGCAACTGGGCTAGCCCCTCCTCCCGGGAGTCGGGGAGGCCCGGCCTTCCTAGTGCCCGGGCCACGGCTCCGGGGAGAAACCCGCCATGGAGGGCACGCGGGAGGCCCTCTGCCTGAGGTGGCAGGTGTCACGCCAGGGCCACTGCAAGCCTGGCTCGGTTTGCCTGCTTTCTCCAAAGGAGGCTGGCCGACCAGCCGAACCTGGCACCTGGGCCAGGCCCCTTCCAAGGGGACGAGTTCCAGAGGCTAGAGCCCTGGGGGCGGCTGCCAAGTCTCCTGGGGCGTGTGCTGGGCCCCCGTCAGAGGAGGAAGCAGCCTGGTAAACGGTGTGCCAGGCCTGAGATCTGGAGGCCTCCCACAGCCGGGTCCCTGTCCTGCCCAGGCCCCCCGAGGGAGGACGATGGTCGGGCAGTGGCGAGCGGGGTGGGGCTGGCGCCGAGCCTGCCCTTGGATGCCCCGGGGAAGGGCGCCGGGGGATGGGCTGCCCCTGGCCAGGTCTGAGGGACCGACCCAGCTCGGGGCTGTCGGGGGCAGAGAGAGAACCCCCCTCCGCCCTTTCCCTTCAGGTTCTTAGGGCTGGCCAAATCCTTCCCAAGACAGCTTGTCTGGAGAAAATCAGACCCAGCTGAAGAACATGTGTCCATGGGGGAAACCCGGGAAACTGAGTCTCCCCACACAATAGCAGAGATTCTCATCTTGCATCCTCTCCTGAGCTAATGACCAAGGTGGATGTCCCGGGTGGGCCTGTGGAATGGGAGAGGGGAGGAAGTCTATTGTCATGCAGAGGGACATGGAAAGACTTGTCTGAAGCTTATCCCCTGCACTGGGGTCAGGTCGGGAAGGGATGGCACAGAGGTGAGCAGGAACCAAAGGGCCTCTCTGTGGTGGGGCTGGCCCCGGGGCAGGCGTGGGGGTGATGGCTGGAAGTGGGATGGCGCGTGAGTTGGCACCAGCCAGCGGTGGAGGCAGAGACTCAGAGGTCAGGGATCTCTCTCTCTGTCTCTGTCTCTCTCTCTCTCCCTCAGGGAGCTGAGGAGAGTAAGGTGGCGCCCCCTGCCCACCTCGCCTACCTCTCCATGGGCCCTTCTTTCTCTGGCCGCTCCGGGAGCCCTGCGGGCTTGGGTTCAACCCCCCACACACCGCACAGGCCAAGGGCGCATGCGCGACCGCCGGGGCCTAGGGCTGGCCTGGGAGGGGGTCCTCAGTGAAGGCCCCGCCCTCCCTCCAGACTCTGACCCAGCTGCAGCTCTTCCATCGCCGCCCTTCTGGACTCGGCTTCAGCTGTCTCCCTCCCCTCCCCCACTCCCACTCAGCTTGCAGGCCGCTTCCCTCCCTTGAAAGCATTGCTCTGGCCCTGAGGGCCACAGACCTACTGGGCTTCAAGCTCAAGGCTCTGCCTGGGCCTGCTGCTTCGGCCAGGGGCTCATTTCTTCCTGGAAAGACAAAGCCATGGCCTCACCCCACGCCTGCACTTTGCCACGGCAGGCAGCCCAGATGTAGGAAAGGCTCTGTGGAGTCAGAAGTGCCGAGACAGGCAGATGGCACCAGAGGGTTTGGGGGCCAGGGCGCAACTGGGCTAGCCCCTCCTCCCGGGAGTCGGGGAGGCCCGGCCTTCCTAGTGCCCGGGCCACGGCTCCGGGGAGAAACCCGCCATGGAGGGCACGCGGGAGGCCCTCTGCCTGAGGTGGCAGGTGTCACGCCAGGGCCACTGCAAGCCTGGCTCGGTTTGCCTGCTTTCTCCAAAGGAGGCTGGCCGACCAGCCGAACCTGGCACCTGGGCCAGGCCCCTTCCAAGGGGACGAGTTCCAGAGGCTAGAGCCCTGGGGGCGGCTGCCAAGTCTCCTGGGGCGTGTGCTGGGCCCCCGTCAGAGGAGGAAGCAGCCTGGTAAACGGTGTGCCAGGCCTGAGATCTGGAGGCCTCCCACACCCGGGTCCCTGTCCTGCCCAGGCCCCCCGAGGGAGGACGATGGTCGGGCAGTGGCGAGCGGGGTGGGGCTGGCGCCGAGCCTGCCCTTGGATGCCCCGGGGAAGGGCGCCGGGGGATGGGCTGCCCCTGGCCAGGTCTGAGGGAGCGACCCAGCTCGGGGCTGTCGGGTGCAGAGAGAGAACCCCCCTCCGCCCTTTCCCTTCAGGTTCTTAGGGCTGGCCAAATCCTTCCCAAGACAGCTTGTCTGGAGAAAATCAGACCCAGCTGAAGAACATGTGTCCATGGGGGAAACCCGGGAAACTGAGTCTCCCCACACAATAGCAGAGATTCTCATCTTGCATCCTCTCCTGAGCTAATGACCAAGGTGGATGTCCCGGGTGGGCCTGTGGAATGGGAGAGGGGAGGAAGTCTATTGTCATGCAGAGGGACATGGAAAGACTTGTCTGAAGCTTATCCCCTGCACTGGGGTCAGGTCGGGAAGGGATGGCACAGAGGTGAGCAGGAACCAAAGGGCCTCTCTGTGGCGGGGCTGGCCCCGGGGCAGGCGTGGGGGTGATGGCTGGAAGTGGGATGGCGCGTGAGTTGGCACCAGCCAGCGGTGGAGGCAGAGACTCAGAGGTCAGGGATCTCTCTCTCTGTCTCTGTCTCTCTCTCTCTCTCCCTCAGGGAGCTGAGGAGTGTAAGGTGGCGCCCCCTGCCCACCTCGCCTACCTCTCCATGGGCCCTTCTTTCTCTGGCCGCTCCGGGAGCCCTGCGGGCTTGGGTTCAACCCCCCACACACCGCACAGGCCAAGGGCGCATGCGCGACCGCCGGGGCCTAGGGCTGGCCTGGGAGGGGGTCCTCAGTGAAGGCCCCGCCCTCCCTCCAGACTCTGACCCAGCTGCAGCTCTTCCATCGCCGCCCTTCTGGACTCGGCTTCAGCTGTCTCCCTCCCCTCCCCCACTCCCACTCAGCTTGCAGGCCGCTTCCCTGCCTTGAAAGCATTGCTCTGGCCCTGAGGGCCACAGACCTACTGGGCTTCAAGCTCAAGGCTCTGCCTGGGCCTGCTGCTTCGGCCAGGGGCTCATTTCTTCCTGGAAAGACAAAGCCTTGGCCTCACCCCACGCCTGCACTTTGCCACGGCAGGCAGCCCAGATGTAGGAAAGGCTCTGTGGAGTCAGAAGTGCCGAGACAGGCAGATGGCACCAGAGGGTTTGGGGGCCAGGGCGCAACTGGGCTAGCCCCTCCTCCCGGGAGTCGGGGAGGCCCGGCCTTCCTAGTGCCCGGGCCACGGCTCCGGGGAGAAACCCGCCATGGAGGGCACGCGGGAGGCCCTCTGCCTGAGGTGGCAGGTGTCACGCCAGGGCCACTGCAAGCCTGGCTCGGTTTGCCTGCTTTCTCCAAAGGAGGCTGGCCGACCAGCCGAACCTGGCACCTGGGCCAGGCCCCTTCCAAGGGGACGAGTTCCAGAGGCTAGAGCCCTGGGGGCGGCTGCCAAGTCTCCTGGGGCGTGTGCTGGGCCCCCGTCAGAGGAGGAAGCAGCCTGGTAAACGGTGTGCCAGGCCTGAGATCTGGAGGCCTCCCACAGCCGGGTCCCTGTCCTGCCCAGGCCCCCCGAGGGAGGACGATGGTCGGGCAGTGGCGAGCGGGGTGGGGCTGGCGCCGAGCCTGCCCTTGGATGCCCCGGGGAAGGGCGCCGGGGGATGGGCTGCCCCTGGCCAGGTCTGAGGGACCGACCCAGCTCGGGGCTGTCGGGGGCAGAGAGAGAACCCCCCTCCGCCCTTTCCCTTCAGGTTCTTAGGGCTGGCCAAATCCTTCCCAAGACAGCTTGTCTGGAGAAAATCAGACCCAGCTGAAGAACATGTGTCCATGGGGGAAACCCGGGAAACTGAGTCTCCCCACACAATAGCAGAGATTCTCATCTTGCATCCTCTCCTGAGCTAATGACCAAGGTGGATGTCCCGGGTGGGCCTGTGGAATGGGAGAGGGGAGGAAGTCTATTGTCATGCAGAGGGACATGGAAAGACTTGTCTGAAGCTTATCCCCTGCACTGGGGTCAGGTCGGGAAGGGATGGCACAGAGGTGAGCAGGAACCAAAGGGCCTCTCTGTGGTGGGGCTGGCCCCGGGGCAGGCGTGGGGGTGATGGCTGGAAGTGGGATGGCGCGTGAGTTGGCACCAGCCAGCGGTGGAGGCAGAGACTCAGAGGTCAGGGATCTCTCTCTCTGTCTCTGTCTCTCTCTCTCTCCCTCAGGGAGCTGAGGAGAGTAAGGTGGCGCCCCCTGCCCACCTCGCCTACCTCTCCATGGGCCCTTCATTCTCTGGCCGCTCCGGGAGCCCTGCGGGCTTGGGTTCAACCCCCCACACACCGCACAGGCCAAGGGCGCATGCGCGACCGCCGGGGCCTAGGGCTGGCCTGGGAGGGGGTCCTCAGTGAAGGCCCCGCCCTCCCTCCAGACTCTGACCCAGCTGCAGCTCTTCCATCGCCGCCCTTCTGGACTCGGCTTCAGCTGTCTCCCTCCCCTCCCCCACTCCCACTCAGCTTGCAGGCCGCTTCCCTCCCTTGAAAGCATTGCTCTGGCCCTGAGGGCCACAGACCTACTGGGCTTCAAGCTCAAGGCTCTGCCTGGGCCTGCTGCTTCGGCCAGGGGCTCATTTCTTCCTGGAAAGACAAAGCCATGGCCTCACCCCACGCCTGCACTTTGCCACGGCAGGCAGCCCAGATGTAGGAAAGGCTCTGTGGAGTCAGAAGTGCCGAGACAGGCAGATGGCACCAGAGGGTTTGGGGGCCAGGGCGCAACTGGGCTAGCCCCTCCTCCCGGGAGTCGGGGAGGCCCGGCCTTCCTAGTGCCCGGGCCACGGCTCCGGGGAGAAACCCGCCATGGAGGGCACGCGGGAGGCCCTCTGCCTGAGGTGGCAGGTGTCACGCCAGGGCCACTGCAAGCCTGGCTCGGTTTGCCTGCTTTCTCCAAAGGAGGCTGGCCGACCAGCCGAACCTGGCACCTGGGCCAGGCCCCTTCCAAGGGGACGAGTTCCAGAGGCTAGAGCCCTGGGGGCGGCTGCCAAGTCTCCTGGGGCGTGTGCTGGGCCCCCGTCAGAGGAGGAAGCAGCCTGGTAAACGGTGTGCCAGGCCTGAGATCTGGAGGCCTCCCACACCCGGGTCCCTGTCCTGCCCAGGCCCCCCGAGGGAGGACGATGGTCGGGCAGTGGCGAGCGGGGTGGGGCTGGCGCCGAGCCTGCCCTTGGATGCCCCGGGGAAGGGCGCCGGGGGATGGGCTGCCCCTGGCCAGGTCTGAGGGACCGACCCAGCTCGGGGCTGTCGGGGGCAGAGAGAGAACCCCCCTCCGCCCTTTCCCTTCAGGTTCTTAGGGCTGGCCAAATCCTTCCCAAGACAGCTTGTCTGGAGAAAATCAGACCCAGCTGAAGAACATGTGTCCATGGGGGAAACCCGGGAAACTGAGTCTCCCCACACAATAGCAGAGATTCTCATCTTGCATCCTCTCCTGAGCTAATGACCAAGGTGGATGTCCCGGGTGGGCCTGTGGAATGGGAGAGGGGAGGAAGTCTATTGTCATGCAGAGGGACATGGAAAGACTTGTCTGAAGCTTATCCCCTGCACTGGGGTCAGGTAGGGAAGGGATGGCACAGAGGTGAGCAGGAACCAAAGGGCCTCTCTGTGGTGGGGCTGGCCCCGGGGCAGGCGTGGGGGTGATGGCTGGAAGTGGGATGGCGCGTGAGTTGGCACCAGCCAGCGGTGGAGGCAGAGACTCAGAGGTCAGGGATCTCTCTCTCTGTCTCTGTCTCTCTCTCTCTCCCTCAGGGAGCTGAGGAGAGTAAGGTGGCGCCCCCTGCCCACCTCGCCTACCTCTCCATGGGCCCTTCTTTCTCTGGCCGCTCCGGGAGCCCTGCGGGCTTGGGTTCAACCCCCCACACACCGCACAGGCCAAGGGCGCATGCGCGACCGCCGGGGCCTAGGGCTGGCCTGGGAGGGGGTCCTCAGTGAAGGCCCCGCCCTCCCTCCAGACTCTGACCCAGCTGCAGCTCTTCCATCGCCGCCCTTCTGGACTCGGCTTCAGCTGTCTCCCTCCCCTCCCCCACTCCCACTCAGCTTGCAGGCCGCTTCCCTGCCTTGAAAGCATTGCTCTGGCCCTGAGGGCCACAGACCTACTGGGCTTCAAGCTCAAGGCTCTGCCTGGGCCTGCTGCTTCGGCCAGGGGCTCATTTCTTCCTGGAAAGACAAAGCCATGGCCTCACCCCACGCCTGCACTTTGCCACGGCAGGCAGCCCAGATGTAGGAAAGGCTCTGTGGAGTCAGAAGTGCCGAGACAGGCAGATGGCACCAGAGGGTTTGGGGGCCAGGGCGCAACTGGGCTAGCCCCTCCTCCCGGGAGTCGGGGAGGCCCGGCCTTCCTAGTGCCCGGGCCACGGCTCCGGGGAGAAACCCGCCATGGAGGGCACGCGGGAGGCCCTCTGCCTGAGGTGGCAGGTGTCACGCCAGGGCCACTGCAAGCCTGGCTCGGTTTGCCTGCTTTCTCCAAAGGAGGCTGGCCGACCAGCCGAACCTGGCACCTGGGCCAGGCCCCTTCCAAGGGGACGAGTTCCAGAGGCTAGAGCCCTGGGGGCGGCTGCCAAGTCTCCTGGGGCGTGTGCTGGGCCCCCGTCAGAGGAGGAAGCAGCCTGGTAAACGGTGTGCCAGGCCTGAGATCTGGAGGCCTCCCACAGCCGGGTCCCTGTCCTGCCCAGGCCCCCCGAGGGAGGACGATGGTCGGGCAGTGGCGAGCGGGGTGGGGCTGGCGCCGAGCCTGCCCTTGGATGCCCCGGGGAAGGGCGCCGGGGGATGGGCTGCCCCTGGCCAGGTCTGAGGGACCGACCCAGCTCGGGGCTGTCGGGGGCAGAGAGAGAACCCCCCTCCGCCCTTTCCCTTCAGGTTCTTAGGGCTGGCCAAATCCTTCCCAAGACAGCTTGTCTGGAGAAAATCAGACCCAGCTGAAGAACATGTGTCCATGGGGGAAACCCGGGAAACTGAGTCTCCCCACACAATAGCAGAGATTCTCATCTTGCATCCTCTCCTGAGCTAATGACCAAGGTGGATGTCCCGGGTGGGCCTGTGGAATGGGAGAGGGGAGGAAGTCTATTGTCATGCAGAGGGACATGGAAAGACTTGTCTGAAGCTTATCCCCTGCACTGGGGTCAGGTCGGGAAGGGATGGCACAGAGGTGAGCAGGAACCAAAGGGCCTCTCTGTGGTGGGGCTGGCCCCGGGGCAGGCGTGGGGGTGATGGCTGGAAGTGGGATGGCGCGTGAGTTGGCACCAGCCAGCGGTGGAGGCAGAGACTCAGAGGTCAGGGATCTCTCTCTCTGTCTCTGTCTCTCTCTCTCTCCCTCAGGGAGCTGAGGAGAGTAAGGTGGCGCCCCCTGCCCACCTCGCCTACCTCTCCATGGGCCCTTCTTTCTCTGGCCGCTCCGGGAGCCCTGCGGGCTTGGGTTCAACCCCCCACACACCGCACAGGCCAAGGGCGCATGCGCGACCGCCGGGGCCTAGGGCTGGCCTGGGAGGGGGTCCTCAGTGAAGGCCCCGCCCTCCCTCCAGACTCTGACCCAGCTGCAGCTCTTCCATCGCCGCCCTTCTGGACTCGGCTTCAGCTGTCTCCCTCCCCTCCCCCACTCCCACTCAGCTTGCAGGCCGCTTCCCTGCCTTGAAAGCATTGCTCTGGCCCTGAGGGCCACAGACCTACTGGGCTTCAAGCTCAAGGCTCTGCCTGGGCCTGCTGCTTCGGCCAGGGGCTCATTTCTTCCTGGAAAGACAAAGCCATGGCCTCACCCCACGCCTGCACTTTGCCACGGCAGGCAGCCCAGATGTAGGAAAGGCTCTGTGGAGTCAGAAGTGCCGAGACAGGCAGATGGCACCAGAGGGTTTGGGGGCCAGGGCGCAACTGGGCTAGCCCCTCCTCCCGGGAGTCGGGGAGGCCCGGCCTTCCTAGTGCCCGGGCCACGGCTCCGGGGAGAAACCCGCCATGGAGGGCACGCGGGAGGCCCTCTGCCTGAGGTGGCAGGTGTCACGCCAGGGCCACTGCAAGCCTGGCTCGGTTTGCCTGCTTTCTCCAAAGGAGGCTGGCCGACCAGCCGAACCTGGCACCTGGGCCAGGCCCCTTCCAAGGGGACGAGTTCCAGAGGCTAGAGCCCTGGGGGCGGCTGCCAAGTCTCCTGGGGCGTGTGCTGGGCCCCCCGTCAGAGGAGGAAGCAGCCTGGTAAACGGTGTGCCAGGCCTGAGATCTGGAGGCCTCCCACACCCGGGTCCCTGTCCTGCCCAGGCCCCCCGAGGGAGGACGATGGTCGGGCAGTGGCGAGCGGGGTGGGGCTGGCGCCGAGCCTGCCCTTGGATGCCCCGGGGAAGGGCGCCGGGGGATGGGCTGCCCCTGGCCAGGTCTGAGGGACCGACCCAGCTCGGGGCTGTCGGGGGCAGAGAGAGAACCCCCCTCCGCCCTTTCCCTTCAGGTTCTTAGGGCTGGCCAAATCCTTCCCAAGACAGCTTGTCTGGAGAAAATCAGACCCAGCTGAAGAACATGTGTCCATGGGGGAAACCCGGGAAACTGAGTCTCCCCACACAATAGCAGAGATTCTCATCTTGCATCCTCTCCTGAGCTAATGACCAAGGTGGATGTCCCGGGTGGGCCTGTGGAATGGGAGAGGGGAGGAAGTCTATTGTCATGCAGAGGGACATGGAAAGACTTGTCTGAAGCTTATCCCCTGCACTGGGGTCAGGTAGGGAAGGGATGGCACAGAGGTGAGCAGGAACCAAAGGGCCTCTCTGTGGTGGGGCTGGCCCCGGGGCAGGCGTGGGGGTGATGGCTGGAAGTGGGATGGCGCGTGAGTTGGCACCAGCCAGCGGTGGAGGCAGAGACTCAGAGGTCAGGGATCTCTCTCTCTGTCTCTGTCTCTCTCTCTCTCCCTCAGGGAGCTGAGGAGAGTAAGGTGGCGCCCCCTGCCCACCTCGCCTACCTCTCCATGGGCCCTTCTTTCTCTGGCCGCTCCGGGAGCCCTGCGGGCTTGGGTTCAACCCCCCACACACCGCACAGGCCAAGGGCGCATGCGCGACCGCCGGGGCCTAGGGCTGGCCTGGGAGGGGGTCCTCAGTGAAGGCCCCGCCCTCCCTCCAGACTCTGACCCAGCTGCAGCTCTTCCATCGCCGCCCTTCTGGACTCGGCTTCAGCTGTCTCCCTCCCCTCCCCCACTCCCACTCAGCTTGCAGGCCGCTTCCCTCCCTCGAAAGCATTGCTCTGGCCCTGAGGGCCACAGACCTACTGGGCTTCAAGCTCAAGGCTCTGCCTGGGCCTGCTGCTTCGGCCAGGGGCTCATTTCTTCCTGGAAAGACAAAGCCATGGCCTCACCCCACGCCTGCACTTTGCCACGGCAGGCAGCCCAGATGTAGGAAAGGCTCTGTGGAGTCAGAAGTGCCGAGACAGGCAGATGGCACCAGAGGGTTTGGGGGCCAGGGCGCAACTGGGCTAGCCCCTCCTCCCGGGAGTCGGGGAGGCCCGGCCTTCCTAGTGCCCGGGCCACGGCTCCGGGGAGAAACCCGCCATGGAGGGCACGCGGGAGGCCCTCTGCCTGAGGTGGCAGGTGTCACGCCAGGGCCACTGCAAGCCTGGCTCGGTTTGCCTGCTTTCTCCAAAGGAGGCTGGCCGACCAGCCGAACCTGGCACCTGGGCCAGGCCCCTTCCAAGGGGACGAGTTCCAGAGGCTAGAGCCCTGGGGGCGGCTGCCAAGTCTCCTGGGGCGTGTGCTGGGCCCCCGTCAGAGGAGGAAGCAGCCTGGTAAACGGTGTGCCAGGCCTGAGATCTGGAGGCCTCCCACAGCCGGGTCCCTGTCCTGCCCAGGCCCCCCGAGGGAGGACGATGGTCGGGCAGTGGCGAGCGGGGTGGGGCTGGCGCCGAGCCTGCCCTTGGATGCCCCGGGGAAGGGCGCCGGGGGATGGGCTGCCCCTGGCCAGGTCTGAGGGACCGACCCAGCTCGGGGCTGTCGGGGGCAGAGAGAGAACCCCCCTCCGCCCTTTCCCTTCAGGTTCTTAGGGCTGGCCAAATCCTTCCCAAGACAGCTTGTCTGGAGAAAATCAGACCCAGCTGAAGAACATGTGTCCATGGGGGAAACCCGGGAAACTGAGTCTCCCCACACAATAGCAGAGATTCTCATCTTGCATCCTCTCCTGAGCTAATGACCAAGGTGGATGTCCCGGGTGGGCCTGTGGAATGGGAGAGGGGAGGAAGTCTATTGTCATGCAGAGGGACATGGAAAGACTTGTCTGAAGCTTATCCCCTGCACTGGGGTCAGGTCGGGAAGGGATGGCACAGAGGTGAGCAGGAACCAAAGGGCCTCTCTGTGGTGGGGCTGGCCCCGGGGCAGGCGTGGGGGTGATGGCTGGAAGTGGGATGGCGCGTGAGTTGGCACCAGCCAGCGGTGGAGGCAGAGACTCAGAGGTCAGGGATCTCTCTCTCTGTCTCTGTCTCTCTCTCTCTCCCTCAGGGAGCTGAGGAGAGTAAGGTGGCGCCCCCTGCCCACCTCGCCTACCTCTCCATGGGCCCTTCTTTCTCTGGCCGCTCCGGGAGCCCTGCGGGCTTGGGTTCAACCCCCCACACACCGCACAGGCCAAGGGCGCATGCGCGACCGCCGGGGCCTAGGGCTGGCCTGGGAGGGGGTCCTCAGTGAAGGCCCCGCCCTCCCTCCAGACTCTGACCCAGCTGCAGCTCTTCCATCGCCGCCCTTCTGGACTCGGCTTCAGCTGTCTCCCTCCCCTCCCCCACTCCCACTCAGCTTGCAGGCCGCTTCCCTCCCTCGAAAGCATTGCTCTGGCCCTGAGGGCCACAGACCTACTGGGCTTCAAGCTCAAGGCTCTGCCTGGGCCTGCTGCTTCGGCCAGGGGCTCATTTCTTCCTGGAAAGACAAAGCCATGGCCTCACCCCACGCCTGCACTTTGCCACGGCAGGCAGCCCAGATGTAGGAAAGGCTCTGTGGAGTCAGAAGTGCCGAGACAGGCAGATGGCACCAGAGGGTTTGGGGGCCAGGGCGCAACTGGGCTAGCCCCTCCTCCCGGGAGTCGGGGAGGCCCGGCCTTCCTAGTGCCCAGGCCACGGCTCCGGGGAGAAACCCGCCATGGAGGGCACGCGGGAGGCCCTCTGCCTGAGGTGGCAGGTGTCACGCCAGGGCCACTGCAAGCCTGGCTCGGTTTGCCTGCTTTCTCCAAAGGAGGCTGGCCGACCAGCCGAACCTGGCACCTGGGCCAGGCCCCTTCCAAGGGGACGAGTTCCAGAGGCTAGAGCCCTGGGGGCGGCTGCCAAGTCTCCTGGGGCGTGTGCTGGGCCCCCGTCAGAGGAGGAAGCAGCCTGGTAAACGGTGTGCCAGGCCTGAGATCTGGAGGCCTCCCACAGCCGGGTCCCTGTCCTGCCCAGGCCCCCCGAGGGAGGACGATGGTCGGGCAGTGGCGAGCGGGGTGGGGCTGGCGCCGAGCCTGCCCTTGGATGCCCCGGGGAAGGGCGCCGGGGGATGGGCTGCCCCTGGCCAGGTCTGAGGGACCGACCCAGCTCGGGGCTGTCGGGGGCAGAGAGAGAACCCCCCTCCGCCCTTTCCCTTCAGGTTCTTAGGGCTGGCCAAATCCTTCCCAAGACAGCTTGTCTGGAGAAAATCAGACCCAGCTGAAGAACATGTGTCCATGGGGGAAACCCGGGAAACTGAGTCTCCCCACACAATAGCAGAGATTCTCATCTTGCATCCTCTCCTGAGCTAATGACCAAGGTGGATGTCCCGGGTGGGCCTGTGGAATGGGAGAGGGGAGGAAGTCTATTGTCATGCAGAGGGACATGGAAAGACTTGTCTGAAGCTTATCCCCTGCACTGGGGTCAGGTCGGGAAGGGATGGCACAGAGGTGAGCAGGAACCAAAAGGCCTCTTGTGGTGGGGCTGGCCCCGGGGCAGGCGTGGGGGTGATGGCTGGAAGTGGGATGGCGCGTGAGTTGGCACCAGCCAGCGGTGGAGGCAGAGACTCAGAGGTCAGGGATCTCTCTCTCTGTCTCTGTCTCTCTCTCTCTCCCTCAGGGAGCTGAGGAGAGTAAGGTGGCGCCCCCTGCCCACCTCGCCTACCTCTCCATGGGCCCTTCTTTCTCTGGCCGCTCCGGGAGCCCTGCGGGCTTGGGTTCAACCCCCCACACACCGCACAGGCCAAGGGCGCATGCGCGACCACCGGGGCCTAGGGCTGGCCTGGGAGGGGGTCCTCAGTGAAGGCCCCGCCCTCCCTCCAGACTCTGACCCAGCTGCAGCTCTTCCATCGCCGCCCTTCTGGACTCGGCTTCAGCTGTCTCCCTCCCCTCCCCCACTCCCACTCAGCTTGCAGGCCGCTTCCCTCCCTTGAAAGCATTGCTCTGGCCCTGAGGGCCACAGACCTACTGGGCTTCAAGCTCAAGGCTCTGCCTGGGCCTGCTGCTTCGGCCAGAGGCTCATTTCTTCCTGGAAAGACAAAGCCATGGCCTCACCCCACGCCTGCACTTTGCCACGGCAGGCAGCCCAGATGTAGGAAAGGCTCTGTGGATTCAGAAGTGCCGAGACAGGCAGATGGCACCAGAGGGTTTGGGGGCCAGGGCGCAACTGGGCTAGCCCCTCCTCCCGGGAGTCGGGGAGGCCCGGCCTTCCTAGTGCCCAGGCCACGGCTCCGGGGAGAAACCCGCCATGGAGGGCACGCGGGAGGCCCTCTGCCTGAGGTGGCAGGTGTCACGCCAGGGCCACTGCAAGCCTGGCTCGGTTTGCCTGCTTTCTCCAAAGGAGGCTGGCCGACCAGCCGAACCTGGCACCTGGGCCAGGCCCCTTCCAAGGGGACGAGTTCCAGAGGCTAGAGCCCTGGGGGCGGCTGCCAAGTCTCCTGGGGCGTGTGCTGGGCCCCCGTCAGAGGAGGAAGCAGCCTGGTAAACGGTGTGCCAGGCCTGAGATCTGGAGGCCTCCCACAGCCGGGTCCCTGTCCTGCCCAGGCCCCCCGAGGGAGGACGATGGTCGGGCAGTGGCGAGCGGGGTGGGGCTGGCGCCGAGCCTGCCCTTGGATGCCCCGGGGAAGGGCGCCGGGGGATGGGCTGCCCCTGGCCAGGTCTGAGGGACCGACCCAGCTCGGGGCTGTCGGGGGCAGAGAGAGAACCCCCCTCCGCCCTTTCCCTTCAGGTTCTTAGGGCTGGCCAAATCCTTCCCAAGACAGCTTGTCTGGAGAAAATCAGACCCAGCTGAAGAACATGTGTCCATGGGGGAAACCCGGGAAACTGAGTCTCCCCACACAATAGCAGAGATTCTCATCTTGCATCCTCTCCTGAGCTAATGACCAAGGTGGATGTCCCGGGTGGGCCTGTGGAATGGGAGAGGGGAGGAAGTCTATTGTCATGCAGAGGGACATGGAAAGACTTGTCTGAAGCTTATCCCCTGCACTGGGGTCAGGTCGGGAAGGGATGGCACAGAGGTGAGCAGGAACCAAAGGGCCTCTCTGTGGTGGGGCTGGCCCCAGGGCAGGCGTGGGGGTGATGGCTGGAAGTGGGATGGCGCGTGAGTTGGCACCAGCCAGCGGTGGAGGCAGAGACTCAGAGGTCAGGGATCTCTCTCTCTGTCTCTGTCTCTCTCTCTCTCCCTCAGGGAGCTGAGGAGAGTAAGGTGGCGCCCCCTGCCCACCTCGCCTACCTCTCCATGGGCCCTTCTTTCTCTGGCCGCTCCGGGAGCCCTGCGGGCTTGGGTTCAACCCCCCACACACCGCACAGGCCAAGGGCGCATGCGCGACCGCCGGGGCCTAGGGCTGGCCTGGGAGGGGGTCCTCAGTGAAGGCCCCGCCCTCCCTCCAGACTCTGACCCAGCTGCAGCTCTTCCATCGCCGCCCTTCTGGACTCGGCTTCAGCTGTCTCCCTCCCCTCCCCCACTCCCACTCAGCTTGCAGGCCGCTTCCCTCCCTCGAAAGCATTGCTCTGGCCCTGAGGGCCACAGACCTACTGGGCTTCAAGCTCAAGGCTCTGCCTGGGCCTGCTGCTTCGGCCAGGGGCTCATTTCTTCCTGGAAAGACAAAGCCATGGCCTCACCCCACGCCTGCACTTTGCCACGGCAGGCAGCCCAGATGTAGGAAAGGCTCTGTGGAGTCAGAAGTGCCGAGACAGGCAGATGGCACCAGAGGGTTTGGGGGCCAGGGCGCAACTGGGCTAGCCCCTCCTCCCGGGAGTCGGGGAGGCCCGGCCTTCCTAGTGCCCAGGCCACGGCTCCGGGGAGAAACCCGCCATGGAGGGCACGCGGGAGGCCCTCTGCCTGAGGTGGCAGGTGTCACGCCAGGGCCACTGCAAGCCTGGCTCGGTTTGCCTGCTTTCTCCAAAGGAGGCTGGCCGACCAGCCGAACCTGGCACCTGGGCCAGGCCCCTTCCAAGGGGACGAGTTCCAGAGGCTAGAGCCCTGGGGGCGGCTGCCAAGTCTCCTGGGGCGTGTGCTGGGCCCCCGTCAGAGGAGGAAGCAGCCTGGTAAACGGTGTGCCAGGCCTGAGATCTGGAGGCCTCCCACAGCCGGGTCCCTGTCCTGCCCAGGCCCCCCGAGGGAGGACGATGGTCGGGCAGTGGCGAGCGGGGTGGGGCTGGCGCCGAGCCTGCCCTTGGATGCCCCGGGGAAGGGCGCCGGGGGATGGGCTGCCCCTGGCCAGGTCTGAGGGACCGACCCAGCTCGGGGCTGTCGGGGGCAGAGAGAGAACCCCCCTCCGCCCTTTCCCTTCAGGTTCTTAGGGCTGGCCAAATCCTTCCCAAGACAGCTTGTCTGGAGAAAATCAGACCCAGCTGAAGAACATGTGTCCATGGGGGAAACCCGGGAAACTGAGTCTCCCCACACAATAGCAGAGATTCTCATCTTGCATCCTCTCCTGAGCTAATGACCAAGGTGGATGTCCCGGGTGGGCCTGTGGAATGGGAGAGGGGAGGAAGTCTATTGTCATGCAGAGGGACATGGAAAGACTTGTCTGAAGCTTATCCCCTGCACTGGGGTCAGGTCGGGAAGGGATGGCACAGAGGTGAGCAGGAACCAAAGGGCCTCTCTGTGGTGGGGCTGGCCCCAGGGCAGGCGTGGGGGGTGATGGCTGGAAGTGGGATGGCGCGTGAGTTGGCACCAGCCAGCGGTGGAGGCAGAGACTCAGAGGTCAGGGATCTCTCTCTCTGTCTCTGTCTCTCTCTCTCTCCCTCAGGGAGCTGAGGAGAGTAAGGTGGCGCCCCCTGCCCACCTCGCCTACCTCTCCATGGGCCCTTCTTTCTCTGGCCGCTCCGGGAGCCCTGCGGGCTTGGGTTCAACCCCCCACACACCGCACAGGCCAAGGGCGCATGCGCGACCGCCGGGGCCTAGGGCTGGCCTGGGAGGGGGTCCTCAGTGAAGGCCCCGCCCTCCCTCCAGACTCTGACCCAGCTGCAGCTCTTCCATCGCCGCCCTTCTGGACTCGGCTTCAGCTGTCTCCCTCCCCTCCCCCACTCCCACTCAGCTTGCAGGCCGCTTCCCTCCCTCGAAAGCATTGCTCTGGCCCTGAGGGCCACAGACCTACTGGGCTTCAAGCTCAAGGCTCTGCCTGGGCCTGCTGCTTCGGCCAGGGGCTCATTTCTTCCTGGAAAGACAAAGCCATGGCCTCACCCCACGCCTGCACTTTGCCACGGCAGGCAGCCCAGATGTAGGAAAGGCTCTGTGGAGTCAGAAGTGCCGAGACAGGCAGATGGCACCAGAGGGTTTGGGGGCCAGGGCGCAACTGGGCTAGCCCCTCCTCCCGGGAGTCGGGGAGGCCCGGCCTTCCTAGTGCCCAGGCCACGGCTCCGGGGAGAAACCCGCCATGGAGGGCACGCGGGAGGCCCTCTGCCTGAGGTGGCAGGTGTCACGCCAGGGCCACTGCAAGCCTGGCTCGGTTTGCCTGCTTTCTCCAAAGGAGGCTGGCCGACCAGCCGAACCTGGCACCTGGGCCAGGCCCCTTCCAAGGGGACGAGTTCCAGAGGCTAGAGCCCTGGGGGCGGCTGCCAAGTCTCCTGGGGCGTGTGCTGGGCCCCCGTCAGAGGAGGAAGCAGCCTGGTAAACGGTGTGCCAGGCCTGAGATCTGGAGGCCTCCCACAGCCGGGTCCCTGTCCTGCCCAGGCCCCCCGAGGGAGGACGATGGTCGGGCAGTGGCGAGCGGGGTGGGGCTGGCGCCGAGCCTGCCCTTGGATGCCCCGGGGAAGGGCGCCGGGGGATGGGCTGCCCCTGGCCAGGTCTGAGGGAGCGACCCAGCTCGGGGCTGTCGGGGGCAGAGAGAGAACCCCCCTCCGCCCTTTCCCTTCAGGTTCTTAGGGCTGGCCAAATCCTTCCCAAGACAGCTTGTCTGGAGAAAATCAGACCCAGCTGAAGAACATGTGTCCATGGGGGAAACCCGGGAAACTGAGTCTCCCCACACAATAGCAGAGATTCTCATCTTGCATCCTCTCCTGAGCTAATGACCAAGGTGGATGTCCCGGGTGGGCCTGTGGAATGGGAGAGGGGAGGAAGTCTATTGTCATGCAGAGGGACATGGAAAGACTTGTCTGAAGCTTATCCCCTGCACTGGGGTCAGGTCGGGAAGGGATGGCACAGAGGTGAGCAGGAACCAAAGGGCCTCTCTGTGGTGGGGCTGGCCCCAGGGCAGGCGTGGGGGTGATGGCTGGAAGTGGGATGGCGCGTGAGTTGGCACCAGCCAGCGGTGGAGGCAGAGACTCAGAGGTCAGGGATCTCTCTCTCTGTCTCTGTCTCTCTCTCTCTCCCTCAGGGAGCTGAGGAGAGTAAGGTGGCGCCCCCTGCCCACCTCGCCTACCTCTCCATGGGCCCTTCTTTCTCTGGCCGCTCCGGGAGCCCTGCGGGCTTGGGTTCAACCCCCCACACACCGCACAGGCCAAGGGCGCATGCGCGACCGCCAGGGCCTAGGGCTGGCCTGGGAGGGGGTCCTCAGTGAAGGCCCCGCCCTCCCTCCAGACTCTGACCCAGCTGCAGCTCTTCCATCGCCGCCCTTCTGGACTCGGCTTCAGCTGTCTCCCTCCCCTCCCCCACTCCCACTCAGCTTGCAGGCCGCTTCCCTCCCTCGAAAGCATTGCTCTGGCCCTGAGGGCCACAGACCTACTGGGCTTCAAGCTCAAGGCTCTGCCTGGGCCTGCTGCTTCGGCCAGGGGCTCATTTCTTCCTGGAAAGACAAAGCCATGGCCTCACCCCACGCCTGCACTTTGCCACGGCAGGCAGCCCAGATGTAGGAAAGGCTCTGTGGAGTCAGAAGTGCCGAGACAGGCAGATGGCACCAGAGGGTTTGGGGGCCAGGGCGCAACTGGGCTAGCCCCTCCTCCCGGGAGTCGGGGAGGCCCGGCCTTCCTAGTGCCCAGGCCACGGCTCCGGGGAGAAACCCGCCATGGAGGGCACGCGGGAGGCCCTCTGCCTGAGGTGGCAGGTGTCACGCCAGGGCCACTGCAAGCCTGGCTCGGTTTGCCTGCTTTCTCCAAAGGAGGCTGGCCGACCAGCCGAACCTGGCACCTGGGCCAGGCCCCTTCCAAGGGGACGAGTTCCAGAGGCTAGAGCCCTGGGGGCGGCTGCCAAGTCTCCTGGGGCGTGTGCTGGGCCCCCGTCAGAGGAGGAAGCAGCCTGGTAAACGGTGTGCCAGGCCTGAGATCTGGAGGCCTCCCACAGCCGGGTCCCTGTCCTGCCCAGGCCCCCCGAGGGAGGACGATGGTCGGGCAGTGGCGAGCGGGGTGGGGCTGGCGCCGAGCCTGCCCTTGGATGCCCCGGGGAAGGGCGCCGGGGGATGGGCTGCCCCTGGCCAGGTCTGAGGGACCGACCCAGCTCGGGGCTGTCGGGGGCAGAGAGAGAACCCCCCTCCGCCCTTTCCCTTCAGGTTCTTAGGGCTGGCCAAATCCTTCCCAAGACAGCTTGTCTGGAGAAAATCAGACCCAGCTGAAGAACATGTGTCCATGGGGGAAACCCGGGAAACTGAGTCTCCCCACACAATAGCAGAGATTCTCATCTTGCATCCTCTCCTGAGCTAATGACCAAGGTGGATGTCCCGGGTGGGCCTGTGGAATGGGAGAGGGGAGGAAGTCTATTGTCATGCAGAGGGACATGGAAAGACTTGTCTGAAGCTTATCCCCTGCACTGGGGTCAGGTCGGGAAGGGATGGCACAGAGGTGAGCAGGAACCAAAGGGCCTCTCTGTGGTGGGGCTGGCCCCAGGGCAGGCGTGGGGGTGATGGCTGGAAGTGGGATGGCGCGTGAGTTGGCACCAGCCAGCGGTGGAGGCAGAGACTCAGAGGTCAGGGATCTCTCTCTCTGTCTCTGTCTCTCTCTCTCTCCCTCAGGGAGCTGAGGAGAGTAAGGTGGCGCCCCCTGCCCACCTCGCCTACCTCTCCATGGGCCCTTCTTTCTCTGGCCGCTCCGGGAGCCCTGCGGGCTTGGGTTCAACCCCCCACACACCGCACAGGCCAAGGGCGCATGCGCGACCGCCGGGGCCTAGGGCTGGCCTGGGAGGGGGTCCTCAGTGAAGGCCCCGCCCTCCCTCCAGACTCTGACCCAGCTGCAGCTCTTCCATCGCCGCCCTTCTGGACTCGGCTTCAGCTGTCTCCCTCCCCTCCCCCACTCCCACTCAGCTTGCAGGCCGCTTCCCTCCCTCGAAAGCATTGCTCTGGCCCTGAGGGCCACAGACCTACTGGGCTTCAAGCTCAAGGCTCTGCCTGGGCCTGCTGCTTCGGCCAGGGGCTCATTTCTTCCTGGAAAGACAAAGCCATGGCCTCACCCCACGCCTGCACTTTGCCACGGCAGGCAGCCCAGATGTAGGAAAGGCTCTGTGGAGTCAGAAGTGCCGAGACAGGCAGATGGCACCAGAGGGTTTGGGGGCCAGGGCGCAACTGGGCTAGCCCCTCCTCCCGGGAGTCGGGGAGGCCCGGCCTTCCTAGTGCCCAGGCCACGGCTCCGGGGAGAAACCCGCCATGGAGGGCACGCGGGAGGCCCTCTGCCTGAGGTGGCAGGTGTCACGCCAGGGCCACTGCAAGCCTGGCTCGGTTTGCCTGCTTTCTCCAAAGGAGGCTGGCCGACCAGCCGAACCTGGCACCTGGGCCAGGCCCCTTCCAAGGGGACGAGTTCCAGAGGCTAGAGCCCTGGGGGCGGCTGCCAAGTCTCCTGGGGCGTGTGCTGGGCCCCCGTCAGAGGAGGAAGCAGCCTGGTAAACGGTGTGCCAGGCCTGAGATCTGGAGGCCTCCCACAGCCGGGTCCCTGTCCTGCCCAGGCCCCCCGAGGGAGGACGATGGTCGGGCAGTGGCGAGCGGGGTGGGGCTGGCGCCGAGCCTGCCCTTGGATGCCCCGGGGAAGGGCGCCGGGGGATGGGCTGCCCCTGGCCAGGTCTGAGGGAGCGACCCAGCTCGGGGCTGTCGGGGGCAGAGAGAGAACCCCCCTCCGCCCTTTCCCTTCAGGTTCTTAGGGCTGGCCAAATCCTTCCCAAGACAGCTTGTCTGGAGAAAATCAGACCCAGCTGAAGAACATGTGTCCATGGGGGAAACCCGGGAAACTGAGTCTCCCCACACAATAGCAGAGATTCTCATCTTGCATCCTCTCCTGAGCTAATGACCAAGGTGGATGTCCCGGGTGGGCCTGTGGAATGGGAGAGGGGAGGAAGTCTATTGTCATGCAGAGGGACATGGAAAGACTTGTCTGAAGCTTATCCCCTGCACTGGGGTCAGGTCGGGAAGGGATGGCACAGAGGTGAGCAGGAACCAAAGGGCCTCTCTGTGGTGGGGCTGGCCCCAGGGCAGGCGTGGGGGTGATGGCTGGAAGTGGGATGGCGCGTGAGTTGGCACCAGCCAGCGGTGGAGGCAGAGACTCAGAGGTCAGGGATCTCTCTCTCTGTCTCTGTCTCTCTCTCTCTCCCTCAGGGAGCTGAGGAGAGTAAGGTGGCGCCCCCTGCCCACCTCGCCTACCTCTCCATGGGCCCTTCTTTCTCTGGCCGCTCCGGGAGCCCTGCGGGCTTGGGTTCAACCCCCCACACACCGCACAGGCCAAGGGCGCATGCGCGACCGCCGGGGCCTAGGGCTGGCCTGGGAGGGGGTCCTCAGTGAAGGCCCCGCCCTCCCTCCAGACTCTGACCCAGCTGCAGCTCTTCCATCGCCGCCCTTCTGGACTCGGCTTCAGCTGTCTCCCTCCCCTCCCCCACTCCCACTCAGCTTGCAGGCCGCTTCCCTCCCTCGAAAGCATTGCTCTGGCCCTGAGGGCCACAGACCTACTGGGCTTCAAGCTCAAGGCTCTGCCTGGGCCTGCTGCTTCGGCCAGGGGCTCATTTCTTCCTGGAAAGACAAAGCCATGGCCTCACCCCACGCCTGCACTTTGCCACGGCAGGCAGCCCAGATGTAGGAAAGGCTCTGTGGAGTCAGAAGTGCCGAGACAGGCAGATGGCACCAGAGGGTTTGGGGGCCAGGGCGCAACTGGGCTAGCCCCTCCTCCCGGGAGTCGGGGAGGCCCGGCCTTCCTAGTGCCCAGGCCACGGCTCCGGGGAGAAACCCGCCATGGAGGGCACGCGGGAGGCCCTCTGCCTGAGGTGGCAGGTGTCACGCCAGGGCCACTGCAAGCCTGGCTCGGTTTGCCTGCTTTCTCCAAAGGAGGCTGGCCGACCAGCCGAACCTGGCACCTGGGCCAGGCCCCTTCCAAGGGGACGAGTTCCAGAGGCTAGAGCCCTGGGGGCGGCTGCCAAGTCTCCTGGGGCGTGTGCTGGGCCCCCGTCAGAGGAGGAAGCAGCCTGGTAAACGGTGTGCCAGGCCTGAGATCTGGAGGCCTCCCACAGCCGGGTCCCTGTCCTGCCCAGGCCCCCCGAGGGAGGACGATGGTCGGGCAGTGGCGAGCGGGGTGGGGCTGGCGCCGAGCCTGCCCTTGGATGCCCCGGGGAAGGGCGCCGGGGGATGGGCTGCCCCTGGCCAGGTCTGAGGGACCGACCCAGCTCGGGGCTGTCGGGGGCAGAGAGAGAACCCCCCTCCGCCCTTTCCCTTCAGGTTCTTAGGGCTGGCCAAATCCTTCCCAAGACAGCTTGTCTGGAGAAAATCAGACCCAGCTGAAGAACATGTGTCCATGGGGGAAACCCGGGAAACTGAGTCTCCCCACACAATAGCAGAGATTCTCATCTTGCATCCTCTCCTGAGCTAATGACCAAGGTGGATGTCCCGGGTGGGCCTGTGGAATGGGAGAGGGGAGGAAGTCTATTGTCATGCAGAGGGACATGGAAAGACTTGTCTGAAGCTTATCCCCTGCACTGGGGTCAGGTCGGGAAGGGATGGCACAGAGGTGAGCAGGAACCAAAGGGCCTCTCTGTGGTGGGGCTGGCCCCAGGGCAGGCGTGGGGGTGATGGCTGGAAGTGGGATGGCGCGTGAGTTGGCACCAGCCAGCGGTGGAGGCAGAGACTCAGAGGTCAGGGATCTCTCTCTCTGTCTCTGTCTCTCTCTCTCTCCCTCAGGGAGCTGAGGAGAGTAAGGTGGCGCCCCCTGCCCACCTCGCCTACCTCTCCATGGGCCCTTCTTTCTCTGGCCGCTCCGGGAGCCCTGCGGGCTTGGGTTCAACCCCCCACACACCGCACAGGCCAAGGGCGCATGCGCGACCGCCGGGGCCTAGGGCTGGCCTGGGAGGGGGTCCTCAGTGAAGGCCCCGCCCTCCCTCCAGACTCTGACCCAGCTGCAGCTCTTCCATCGCCGCCCTTCTGGACTCGGCTTCAGCTGTCTCCCTCCCCTCCCCCACTCCCACTCAGCTTGCAGGCCGCTTCCCTCCCTCGAAAGCATTGCTCTGGCCCTGAGGGCCACAGACCTACTGGGCTTCAAGCTCAAGGCTCTGCCTGGGCCTGCTGCTTCGGCCAGGGGCTCATTTCTTCCTGGAAAGACAAAGCCATGGCCTCACCCCACGCCTGCACTTTGCCACGGCAGGCAGCCCAGATGTAGGAAAGGCTCTGTGGAGTCAGAAGTGCCGAGACAGGCAGATGGCACCAGAGGGTTTGGGGGCCAGGGCGCAACTGGGCTAGCCCCTCCTCCCGGGAGTCGGGGAGGCCCGGCCTTCCTAGTGCCCAGGCCACGGCTCCGGGGAGAAACCCGCCATGGAGGGCACGCGGGAGGCCCTCTGCCTGAGGTGGCAGGTGTCACGCCAGGGCCACTGCAAGCCTGGCTCGGTTTGCCTGCTTTCTCCAAAGGAGGCTGGCCGACCAGCCGAACCTGGCACCTGGGCCAGGCCCCTTCCAAGGGGACGAGTTCCAGAGGCTAGAGCCCTGGGGGCGGCTGCCAAGTCTCCTGGGGCGTGTGCTGGGCCCCCGTCAGAGGAGGAAGCAGCCTGGTAAACGGTGTGCCAGGCCTGAGATCTGGAGGCCTCCCACAGCCGGGTCCCTGTCCTGCCCAGGCCCCCCGAGGGAGGACGATGGTCGGGCAGTGGCGAGCGGGGTGGGGCTGGCGCCGAGCCTGCCCTTGGATGCCCCGGGGAAGGGCGCCGGGGGATGGGCTGCCCCTGGCCAGGTCTGAGGGACCGACCCAGCTCGGGGCTGTCGGGGGCAGAGAGAGAACCCCCCTCCGCCCTTTCCCTTCAGGTTCTTAGGGCTGGCCAAATCCTTCCCAAGACAGCTTGTCTGGAGAAAATCAGACCCAGCTGAAGAACATGTGTCCATGGGGGAAACCCGGGAAACTGAGTCTCCCCACACAATAGCAGAGATTCTCATCTTGCATCCTCTCCTGAGCTAATGACCAAGGTGGATGTCCCGGGTGGGCCTGTGGAATGGGAGAGGGGAGGAAGTCTATTGTCATGCAGAGGGACATGGAAAGACTTGTCTGAAGCTTATCCCCTGCACTGGGGTCAGGTCGGGAAGGGATGGCACAGAGGTGAGCAGGAACCAAAGGGCCTCTCTGTGGTGGGGCTGGCCCCAGGGCAGGCGTGGGGGTGATGGCTGGAAGTGGGATGGCGCGTGAGTTGGCACCAGCCAGCGGTGGAGGCAGAGACTCAGAGGTCAGGGATCTCTCTCTCTGTCTCTGTCTCTCTCTCTCTCCCTCAGGGAGCTGAGGAGAGTAAGGTGGCGCCCCCTGCCCACCTCGCCTACCTCTCCATGGGCCCTTCTTTCTCTGGCCGCTCCGGGAGCCCTGCGGGCTTGGGTTCAACCCCCCACACACCGCACAGGCCAAGGGCGCATGCGCGACCGCCGGGGCCTAGGGCTGGCCTGGGAGGGGGTCCTCAGTGAAGGCCCCGCCCTCCCTCCAGACTCTGACCCAGCTGCAGCTCTTCCATCGCCGCCCTTCTGGACTCGGCTTCAGCTGTCTCCCTCCCCTCCCCCACTCCCACTCAGCTTGCAGGCCGCTTCCCTCCCTCGAAAGCATTGCTCTGGCCCTGAGGGCCACAGACCTACTGGGCTTCAAGCTCAAGGCTCTGCCTGGGCCTGCTGCTTCGGCCAGGGGCTCATTTCTTCCTGGAAAGACAAAGCCATGGCCTCACCCCACGCCTGCACTTTGCCACGGCAGGCAGCCCAGATGTAGGAAAGGCTCTGTGGAGTCAGAAGTGCCGAGACAGGCAGATGGCACCAGAGGGTTTGGGGGCCAGGGCGCAACTGGGCTAGCCCCTCCTCCCGGGAGTCGGGGAGGCCCGGCCTTCCTAGTGCCCAGGCCACGGCTCCGGGGAGAAACCCGCCATGGAGGGCACGCGGGAGGCCCTCTGCCTGAGGTGGCAGGTGTCACGCCAGGGCCACTGCAAGCCTGGCTCGGTTTGCCTGCTTTCTCCAAAGGAGGCTGGCCGACCAGCCGAACCTGGCACCTGGGCCAGGCCCCTTCCAAGGGGACGAGTTCCAGAGGCTAGAGCCCTGGGGGCGGCTGCCAAGTCTCCTGGGGCGTGTGCTGGGCCCCCGTCAGAGGAGGAAGCAGCCTGGTAAACGGTGTGCCAGGCCTGAGATCTGGAGGCCTCCCACAGCCGGGTCCCTGTCCTGCCCAGGCTCCCCGAGGGAGGACGATGGTCGGGCAGTGGCGAGCGGGGTGGGGCTGGCGCCGAGCCTGCCCTTGGATGCCCCGGGGAAGGGCGCCGGGGGATGGGCTGCCCCTGGCCAGGTCTGAGGGACCGACCCAGCTCGGGGCTGTCGGGGGCAGAGAGAGAACCCCCCTCCGCCCTTTCCCTTCAGGTTCTTAGGGCTGGCCAAATCCTTCCCAAGACAGCTTGTCTGGAGAAAATCAGACCCAGCTGAAGAACATGTGTCCATGGGGGAAACCCGGGAAACTGAGTCTCCCCACACAATAGCAGAGATTCTCATCTTGCATCCTCTCCTGAGCTAATGACCAAGGTGGATGTCCCGGGTGGGCCTGTGGAATGGGAGAGGGGAGGAAGTCTATTGTCATGTAGAGGGACATGGAAAGACTTGTCTGAAGCTTATCCCCTGCACTGGGGTCAGGTCGGGAAGGGATGGCACAGAGGTGAGCAGGAACCAAAAGGACTCTTGTGGTGGGGCTGGCCCCAGGGCAGGCGTGGGGGTGATGGCTGGAAGTGGGATGGCGCGTGAGTTGGCACCAGCCAGCGGTGGAGGCAGAGACTCAGAGGTCAGGGATCTCTCTCTCTGTCTCTGTCTCTCTCTCTCTCCCTCAGGGAGCTGAGGAGAGTAAGGTGGCGCCCCCTGCCCACCTCGCCTACCTCTCCATGGGCCCTTCTTTCTCTGGCCGCTCCGGGAGCCCTGCGGGCTTGGGTTCAACCCCCCACACACCGCACAGGCCAAGGGCGCATGCGCGACCGCCGGGGCCTAGGGCTGGCCTGGGAGGGGGTCCTCAGTGAAGGCCCCGCCCTCCCTCCAGACTCTGACCCAGCTGCAGCTCTTCCATCGCCGCCCTTCTGGACTCGGCTTCAGCTGTCTCCCTCCCCTCCCCCACTCCCACTCAGCTTGCAGGCCGCTTCCCTCCCTCGAAAGCATTGCTCTGGCCCTGAGGGCCACAGACCTACTGGGCTTCAAGCTCAAGGCTCTGCCTGGGCCTGCTGCTTCGGCCAGGGGCTCATTTCTTCCTGGAAAGACAAAGCCATGGCCTCACCCCACGCCTGCACTTTGCCACGGCAGGCAGCCCAGATGTAGGAAAGGCTCTGTGGAGTCAGAAGTGCCGAGACAGGCAGATGGCACCAGAGGGTTTGGGGGCCAGGGCGCAACTGGGCTAGCCCCTCCTCCCGGGAGTCGGGGAGGCCCGGCCTTCCTAGTGCCCAGGCCACGGCTCCGGGGAGAAACCCGCCATGGAGGGCACGCGGGAGGCCCTCTGCCTGAGGTGGCAGGTGTCACGCCAGGGCCACTGCAAGCCTGGCTCGGTTTGCCTGCTTTCTCCAAAGGAGGCTGGCCGACCAGCCGAACCTGGCACCTGGGCCAGGCCCCTTCCAAGGGGACGAGTTCCAGAGGCTAGAGCCCTGGGGGCGGCTGCCAAGTCTCCTGGGGCGTGTGCTGGGCCCCCGTCAGAGGAGGAAGCAGCCTGGTAAACGGTGTGCCAGGCCTGAGATCTGGAGGCCTCCCACAGCCGGGTCCCTGTCCTGCCCAGGCCCCCCGAGGGAGGACGATGGTCGGGCAGTGGCGAGCGGGGTGGGGCTGGCGCCGAGCCTGCCCTTGGATGCCCCGGGGAAGGGCGCCGGGGGATGGGCTGCCCCTGGCCAGGTCTGAGGGAGCGACCCAGCTCGGGGCTGTCGGGGGCAGAGAGAGAACCCCCCTCCGCCCTTTCCCTTCAGGTTCTTAGGGCTGGCCAAATCCTTCCCAAGACAGCTTGTCTGGAGAAAATCAGACCCAGCTGAAGAACATGTGTCCATGGGGGAAACCCGGGAAACTGAGTCTCCCCACACAATAGCAGAGATTCTCATCTTGCATCCTCTCCTGAGCTAATGACCAAGGTGGATGTCCCGGGTGGGCCTGTGGAATGGGAGAGGGGAGGAAGTCTATTGTCATGCAGAGGGACATGGAAAGACTTGTCTGAAGCTTATCCCCTGCACTGGGGTCAGGTCGGGAAGGGATGGCACAGAGGTGAGCAGGAACCAAAGGGCCTCTCTGTGGTGGGGCTGGCCCCAGGGCAGGCGTGGGGGTGATGGCTGGAAGTGGGATGGCGCGTGAGTTGGCACCAGCCAGCGGTGGAGGCAGAGACTCAGAGGTCAGGGATCTCTCTCTCTGTCTCTGTCTCTCTCTCTCTCCCTCAGGGAGCTGAGGAGAGTAAGGTGGCGCCCCCTGCCCACCTCGCCTACCTCTCCATGGGCCCTTCTTTCTCTGGCCGCTCCGGGAGCCCTGCGGGCTTGGGTTCAACCCCCCACACACCGCACAGGCCAAGGGCGCATGCGCGACCGCCGGGGCCTAGGGCTGGCCTGGGAGGGGGTCCTCAGTGAAGGCCCCGCCCTCCCTCCAGACTCTGACCCAGCTGCAGCTCTTCCATCGCCGCCCTTCTGGACTCGGCTTCAGCTGTCTCCCTCCCCTCCCCCACTCCCACTCAGCTTGCAGGCCGCTTCCCTCCCTTGAAAGCATTGCTCTGGCCCTGAGGGCCACAGACCTACTGGGCTTCAAGCTCAAGGCTCTGCCTGGGCCTGCTGCTTCGGCCAGGGGCTCATTTCTTCCTGGAAAGACAAAGCCATGGCCTCACCCCACGCCTGCACTTTGCCACGGCAGGCAGCCCAGATGTAGGAAAGGCTCTGTGGAGTCAGAAGTGCCGAGACAGGCAGATGGCACCAGAGGGTTTGGGGGCCAGGGCGCAACTGGGCTAGCCCCTCCTCCCGGGAGTCGGGGAGGCCCGGCCTTCCTAGTGCCCAGGCCACGGCTCCGGGGAGAAACCCGCCATGGAGGGCACGCGGGAGGCCCTCTGCCTGAGGTGGCAGGTGTCACGCCAGGGCCACTGCAAGCCTGGCTCGGTTTGCCTGCTTTCTCCAAAGGAGGCTGGCCGACCAGCCGAACCTGGCACCTGGGCCAGGCCCCTTCCAAGGGGACGAGTTCCAGAGGCTAGAGCCCTGGGGGCGGCTGCCAAGTCTCCTGGGGCGTGTGCTGGGCCCCCGTCAGAGGAGGAAGCAGCCTGGTAAACGGTGTGCCAGGCCTGAGATCTGGAGGCCTCCCACAGCCGGGTCCCTGTCCTGCCCAGGCTCCCCGAGGGAGGACGATGGTCGGGCAGTGGCGAGCGGGGTGGGGCTGGCGCCGAGCCTGCCCTTGGATGCCCCGGGGAAGGGCGCCGGGGGATGGGCTGCCCCTGGCCAGGTCTGAGGGACCGACCCAGCTCGGGGCTGTCGGGGGCAGAGAGAGAACCCCCCTCCGCCCTTTCCCTTCAGGTTCTTAGGGCTGGCCAAATCCTTCCCAAGACAGCTTGTCTGGAGAAAATCAGACCCAGCTGAAGAACATGTGTCCATGGGGGAAACCCGGGAAACTGAGTCTCCCCACACAATAGCAGAGATTCTCATCTTGCATCCTCTCCTGAGCTAATGACCAAGGTGGATGTCCCGGGTGGGCCTGTGGAATGGGAGAGGGGAGGAAGTCTATTGTCATGTAGAGGGACATGGAAAGACTTGTCTGAAGCTTATCCCCTGCACTGGGGTCAGGTCGGGAAGGGATGGCACAGAGGTGAGCAGGAACCAAAAGGACTCTTGTGGTGGGGCTGGCCCCAGGGCAGGCGTGGGGGTGATGGCTGGAAGTGGGATGGCGCGTGAGTTGGCACCAGCCAGCGGTGGAGGCAGAGACTCAGAGGTCAGGGATCTCTCTCTCTGTCTCTGTCTCTCTCTCTCTCCCTCAGGGAGCTGAGGAGAGTAAGGTGGCGCCCCCTGCCCACCTCGCCTACCTCTCCATGGGCCCTTCTTTCTCTGGCCGCTCCGGGAGCCCTGCGGGCTTGGGTTCAACCCCCCACACACCGCACAGGCCAAGGGCGCATGCGCGACCGCCGGGGCCTAGGGCTGGCCTGGGAGGGGGTCCTCAGTGAAGGCCCCGCCCTCCCTCCAGACTCTGACCCAGCTGCAGCTCTTCCATCGCCGCCCTTCTGGACTCGGCTTCAGCTGTCTCCCTCCCCTCCCCCACTCCCACTCAGCTTGCAGGCCGCTTCCCTGCCTTGAAAGCATTGCTCTGGCCCTGAGGGCCACAGACCTACTGGGCTTCAAGCTCAAGGCTCTGCCTGGGCCTGCTGCTTCGGCCAGAGGCTCATTTCTTCCTGGAAAGACAAAGCCATGGCCTCACCCCACGCCTGCACTTTGCCACGGCAGGCAGCCCAGATGTAGGAAAGGCTCTGTGGAGTCAGAAGTGCCGAGACAGGCAGATGGCACCAGAGGGTTTGGGGGCCAGGGCGCAACTGGGCTAGCCCCTCCTCCCGGGAGTCGGGGAGGCCCGGCCTTCCTAGTGCCCAGGCCACGGCTCCGGGGAGAAACCCGCCATGGAGGGCACGCGGGAGGCCCTCTGCCTGAGGTGGCAGGTGTCACGCCAGGGCCACTGCAAGCCTGGCTCGGTTTGCCTGCTTTCTCCAAAGGAGGCTGGCCGACCAGCCGAACCTGGCACCTGGGCCAGGCCCCTTCCAAGGGGACGAGTTCCAGAGGCTAGAGCCCTGGGGGCGGCTGCCAAGTCTCCTGGGGCGTGTGCTGGGCCCCCGTCAGAGGAGGAAGCAGCCTGGTAAACGGTGTGCCAGGCCTGAGATCTGGAGGCCTCCCACAGCCGGGTCCCTGTCCTGCCCAGGCTCCCCGAGGGAGGACGATGGTCGGGCAGTGGCGAGCGGGGTGGGGCTGGCGCCGAGCCTGCCCTTGGATGCCCCGGGGAAGGGCGCCGGGGGATGGGCTGCCCCTGGCCAGGTCTGAGGGACCGACCCAGCTCGGGGCTGTCGGGGGCAGAGAGAGAACCCCCCTCCGCCCTTTCCCTTCAGGTTCTTAGGGCTGGCCAAATCCTTCCCAAGACAGCTTGTCTGGAGAAAATCAGACCCAGCTGAAGAACATGTGTCCATGGGGGAAACCCGGGAAACTGAGTCTCCCCACACAATAGCAGAGATTCTCATCTTGCATCCTCTCCTGAGCTAATGACCAAGGTGGATGTCCCGGGTGGGCCTGTGGAATGGGAGAGGGGAGGAAGTCTATTGTCATGTAGAGGGACATGGAAAGACTTGTCTGAAGCTTATCCCCTGCACTGGGGTCAGGTCGAGAAGGGATGGCACAGAGGTGAGCAGGAACCAAAAGGACTCTTGTGGTGGGGCTGGCCCCAGGGCAGGCGTGGGGGTGATGGCTGGAAGTGGGATGGCGCGTGAGTTGGCACCAGCCAGCGGTGGAGGCAGAGACTCAGAGGTCAGGGATCTCTCTCTCTGTCTCTGTCTCTCTCTCTCTCCCTCAGGGAGATGAGGAGAGTAAGGTGGCGCCCCCTGCCCACCTCGCCTACCTCTCCATGGGCCCTTCTTTCTCTGGCCGCTCCGGGAGCCCTGCGGGCTTGGGTTCAACCCCCCACACACCGCACAGGCCAAGGGCGCATGCGCGACCGCCGGGGCCTAGGGCTGGCCTGGGAGGGGGTCCTCAGTGAAGGCCCCGCCCTCCCTCCAGACTCTGACCCAGCTGCAGCTCTTCCATCGCCGCCCTTCTGGACTCGGCTTCAGCTGTCTCCCTCCCCTCCCCCACTCCCACTCAGCTTGCAGGCCGCTTCCCTGCCTTGAAAGCATTGCTCTGGCCCTGAGGGCCACAGACCTACTGGGCTTCAAGCTCAAGGCTCTGCCTGGGCCTGCTGCTTCGGCCAGGGGCTCATTTCTTCCTGGAAAGACAAAGCCATGGCCTCACCCCACGCCTGCACTTTGCCACGGCAGGCAGCCCAGATGTAGGAAAGGCTCTGTGGAGTCAGAAGTGCCGAGACAGGCAGATGGCACCAGAGGGTTTGGGGGCCAGGGCGCAACTGGGCTAGCCCCTCCTCCCGGGAGTCGGGGAGGCCCGGCCTTCCTAGTGCCCGGGCCACGGCTCCGGGGAGAAACCCGCCATGGAGGGCACGCGGGAGGCCCTCTGCCTGAGGTGGCAGGTGTCACGCCAGGGCCACTGCAAGCCTGGCTCGGTTTGCCTGCTTTCTCCAAAGGAGGCTGGCCGACCAGCCGAACCTGGCACCTGGGCCAGGCCCCTTCCAAGGGGACGAGTTCCAGAGGCTAGAGCCCTGGGGGCGGCTGCCAAGTCTCCTGGGGCGTGTGCTGGGCCCCCGTCAGAGGAGGAAGCAGCCTGGTAAACGGTGTGCCAGGCCTGAGATCTGGAGGCCTCCCACAGCCGGGTCCCTGTCCTGCCCAGGCCCCCCGAGGGAGGACGATGGTCGGGCAGTGGCGAGCGGGGTGGGGCTGGCGCCGAGCCTGCCCTTGGATGCCCCGGGGAAGGGCGCCGGGGGATGGGCTGCCCCTGGCCAGGTCTGAGGGAGCGACCCAGCTCGGGGCTGTCGGGGGCAGAGAGAGAACCCCCCTCCGCCCTTTCCCTTCAGGTTCTTAGGGCTGGCCAAATCCTTCCCAAGACAGCTTGTCTGGAGAAAATCAGACCCAGCTGAAGAACATGTGTCCATGGGGGAAACCCGGGAAACTGAGTCTCCCCACACAATAGCAGAGATTCTCATCTTGCATCCTCTCCTGAGCTAATGACCAAGGTGGATGTCCCGGGTGGGCCTGTGGAATGGGAGAGGGGAGGAAGTCTATTGTCATGCAGAGGGACATGGAAAGACTTGTCTGAAGCTTATCCCCTGCACTGGGGTCAGGTCGGGAAGGGATGGCACAGAGGTGAGCAGGAACCAAAGGGCCTCTCTGTGGCGGGGCTGGCCCCGGGGCAGGCGTGGGGGTGATGGCTGGAAGTGGGATGGCGCGTGAGTTGGCACCAGCCAGCGGTGGAGGCAGAGACTCAGAGGTCAGGGATCTCTCTCTCTGTCTCTGTCTCTCTCTCTCTCTCCCTCAGGGAGCTGAGGAGTGTAAGGTGGCGCCCCCTGCCCACCTCGCCTACCTCTCCATGGGCCCTTCTTTCTCTGGCCGCTCCGGGAGCCCTGCGGGCTTGGGTTCAACCCCCCACACACCGCACAGGCCAAGGGCGCATGCGCGACCGCCGGGGCCTAGGGCTGGCCTGGGAGGGGGTCCTCAGTGAAGGCCCCGCCCTCCCTCCAGACTCTGACCCAGCTGCAGCTCTTCCATCGCCGCCCTTCTGGACTCGGCTTCAGCTGTCTCCCTCCCCTCCCCCACTCCCACTCAGCTTGCAGGCCGCTTCCCTCCCTTGAAAGCATTGCTCTGGCCCTGAGGGCCACAGACCTACTGGGCTTCAAGCTCAAGGCTCTGCCTGGGCCTGCTGCTTCGGCCAGGGGCTCATTTCTTCCTGGAAAGACAAAGCCATGGCCTCACCCCACGCCTGCACTTTGCCACGGCAGGCAGCCCAGATGTAGGAAAGGCTCTGTGGAGTCAGAAGTGCCGAGACAGGCAGATGGCACCAGAGGGTTTGGGGGCCAGGGCGCAACTGGGCTAGCCCCTCCTCCCGGGAGTCGGGGAGGCCCGGCCTTCCTAGTGCCCAGGCCACGGCTCCGGGGAGAAACCCGCCATGGAGGGCACGCGGGAGGCCCTCTGCCTGAGGTGGCAGGTGTCACGCCAGGGCCACTGCAAGCCTGGCTCGGTTTGCCTGCTTTCTCCAAAGGAGGCTGGCCGACCAGCCGAACCTGGCACCTGGGCCAGGCCCCTTCCAAGGGGACGAGTTCCAGAGGCTAGAGCCCTGGGGGCGGCTGCCAAGTCTCCTGGGGCGTGTGCTGGGCCCCCGTCAGAGGAGGAAGCAGCCTGGTAAACGGTGTGCCAGGCCTGAGATCTGGAGGCCTCCCACAGCCGGGTCCCTGTCCTGCCCAGGCCCCCCGAGGGAGGACGATGGTCGGGCAGTGGCGAGCGGGGGTGGGGCTGGCGCCGAGCCTGCCCTTGGATGCCCCGGGGAAGGGCGCCGGGGGATGGGCTGCCCCTGGCCAGGTCTGAGGGAGCGACCCAGCTCGGGGCTGTCGGGGGCAGAGAGAGAACCCCCCTCCGCCCTTTCCCTTCAGGTTCTTAGGGCTGGCCAAATCCTTCCCAAGACAGCTTGTCTGGACAAAATCAGACCCAGCTGAAGAACATGTGTCCATGGGGGAAACCCGGGAAACTGAGTCTCCCCACACAATAGCAGAGATTCTCATCTTGCATCCTCTCCTGAGCTAATGACCAAGGTGGATGTCCCGGGTGGGCCTGTGGAATGGGAGAGGGGAGGAAGTCTATTGTCATGCAGAGGGACATGGAAAGACTTGTCTGAAGCTTATCCCCTGCACTGGGGTCAGGTCGGGAAGGGATGGCACAGAGGTGAGCAGGAACCAAAGGGCCTCTCTGTGGCGGGGCTGGCCCCGGGGCAGGCGTGGGGGTGATGGCTGGAAGTGGGATGGCGCGTGAGTTGGCACCAGCCAGCGGTGGAGGCAGAGACTCAGAGGTCAGGGATCTCTCTCTCTGTCTCTGTCTCTCTCTCTCTCTCCCTCAGGGAGCTGAGGAGTGTAAGGTGGCGCCCCCTGCCCACCTCGCCTACCTCTCCATGGGCCCTTCTTTCTCTGGCCGCTCCGGGAGCCCTGCGGGCTTGGGTTCAACCCCCCACACACCGCACAGGCCAAGGGCGCATGCGCGACCGCCGGGGCCTAGGGCTGGCCTGGGAGGGGGTCCTCAGTGAAGGCCCCGCCCTCCCTCCAGACTCTGACCCAGCTGCAGCTCTTCCATCGCCGCCCTTCTGGACTCGGCTTCAGCTGTCTCCCTCCCCTCCCCCACTCCCACTCAGCTTGCAGGCCGTTTCCCTCCCTCGAAAGCCTTGCTCTGGCCCTGAGGGCCACAGACCTACTGGGCTTCAAGCTCAAGGCTCTGCCTGGGCCTGCTGCTTCGGCCAGGGGCTCATTTCTTCCTGGAAAGACAAAGCCATGGCCTCACCCCACGCCTGCACTTTGCCACGGCAGGCAGCCCAGATGTAGGAAAGGCTCTGTGGAGTCAGAAGTGCCGAGACAGGCAGATGGCACCAGAGGGTTTGGGGGCCAGGGCGCAACTGGGCTAGCCCCTCCTCCCGGGAGTCGGGGAGGCCCGGCCTTCCTAGTGCCCAGGCCACGGCTCCGGGGAGAAACCCGCCATGGAGGGCACGCGGGAGGCCCTCTGCCTGAGGTGGCAGGTGTCACGCCAGGGCCACTGCAAGCCTGGCTCGGTTTGCCTGCTTTCTCCAAAGGAGGCTGGCCGACCAGCCGAACCTGGCACCTGGGCCAGGCCCCTTCCAAGGGGACGAGTTCCAGAGGCTAGAGCCCTGGGGGCGGCTGCCAAGTCTCCTGGGGCGTGTGCTGGGCCCCCGTCAGAGGAGGAAGCAGCCTGGTAAACGGTGTGCCAGGCCTGAGATCTGGAGGCCTCCCACAGCCGGGTCCCTGTCCTGCCCAGGCCCCGCGAGGGAGGACGATGGTCGGGCAGTGGCGAGCGGGGTGGGGCTGGCGCCGAGCCTACCCTTGGATGCCCCGGGGAAGGGCGCCGGGGGATGGGCTGCCCCTGGCCAGGTCTGAGGGACCGACCCAGCTCGGGGCTGTCGGGGGCAGAGAGAGAACCCCCCTCCGCCCTTTCCCTTCAGGTTCTTAGGGCTGGCCAAATCCTTCCCAAGACAGCTTGTCTGGAGAAAATCAGACCCAGCTGAAGAACATGTGTCCATGGGGGAAACCCGGGAAACTGAGTCTCCCCACACAATAGCAGAGATTCTCATCTTGCATCCTCTCCTGAGCTAATGACCAAGGTGGATGTCCCGGGTGGGCCTGTGGAATGGGAGAGGGGAGGAAGTCTATTGTCATGCAGAGGGACATGGAAAGACTTGTCTGAAGCTTATCCCCTGCACTGGGGTCAGGTCGGGAAGGGATGGCACAGAGGTGAGCAGGAACCAAAGGGCCTCTCTGTGGTGGGGCTGGCCCCAGGGCAGGCGTGGGGGTGATGGCTGGAAGTGGGATGGCGCGTGAGTTGGCACCAGCCAGCGGTGGAGGCAGAGACTCAGAGGTCAGGGATCTCTCTCTCTGTCTCTGTCTCTCTCTCTCTCCCTCAGGGAGCTGAGGAGAGTAAGGTGGCGCCCCCTGCCCACCTCGCCTACCTCTCCATGGGCCCTTCTTTCTCTGGCCGCTCCGGGAGCCCTGCGGGCTTGGGTTCAACCCCCCACACACCGCACAGGCCAAGGGCGCATGCGCGACCGCCGGGGCCTAGGGCTGGCCTGGGAGGGGGTCCTCAGTGAAGGCCCCGCCCTCCCTCCAGACTCTGACCCAGCTGCAGCTCTTCCATCGCCGCCCTTCTGGACTCGGCTTCAGCTGTCTCCCTCCCCTCCCCCACTCCCACTCAGCTTGCAGGCCGCTTCCCTCCCTCGAAAGCATTGCTCTGGCCCTGAGGGCCACAGACCTACTGGGCTTCAAGCTCAAGGCTCTGCCTGGGCCTGCTGCTTCGGCCAGGGGCTCATTTCTTCCTGGAAAGACAAAGCCATGGCCTCACCCCACGCCTGCACTTTGCCACGGCAGGCAGCCCAGATGTAGGAAAGGCTCTGTGGAGTCAGAAGTGCCGAGACAGGCAGATGGCACCAGAGGGTTTGGGGGCCAGGGCGCAACTGGGCTAGCCCCTCCTCCCGGGAGTCGGGGAGGCCCGGCCTTCCTAGTGCCCAGGCCACGGCTCCGGGGAGAAACCCGCCATGGAGGGCACGCGGGAGGCCCTCTGCCTGAGGTGGCAGGTGTCACGCCAGGGCCACTGCAAGCCTGGCTCGGTTTGCCTGCTTTCTCCAAAGGAGGCTGGCCGACCAGCCGAACCTGGCACCTGGGCCAGGCCCCTTCCAAGGGGACGAGTTCCAGAGGCTAGAGCCCTGGGGGCGGCTGCCAAGTCTCCTGGGGCGTGTGCTGGGCCCCCGTCAGAGGAGGAAGCAGCCTGGTAAACGGTGTGCCAGGCCTGAGATCTGGAGGCCTCCCACAGCCGGGTCCCTGTCCTGCCCAGGCCCCCCGAGGGAGGACGATGGTCGGGCAGTGGCGAGCGGGGTGGGGCTGGCGCCGAGCCTGCCCTTGGATGCCCCGGGGAAGGGCGCCGGGGGATGGGCTGCCCCTGGCCAGGTCTGAGGGACCGACCCAGCTCGGGGCTGTCGGGGGCAGAGAGAGAACCCCCCTCCGCCCTTTCCCTTCAGGTTCTTAGGGCTGGCCAAATCCTTCCCAAGACAGCTTGTCTGGAGAAAATCAGACCCAGCTGAAGAACATGTGTCCATGGGGGAAACCCGGGAAACTGAGTCTCCCCACACAATAGCAGAGATTCTCATCTTGCATCCTCTCCTGAGCTAATGACCAAGGTGGATGTCCCGGGTGGGCCTGTGGAATGGGAGAGGGGAGGAAGTCTATTGTCATGCAGAGGGACATGGAAAGACTTGTCTGAAGCTTATCCCCTGCACTGGGGTCAGGTCGGGAAGGGATGGCACAGAGGTGAGCAGGAACCAACCGGCCTCTCTGTGGTGGGGCTGGCCCCGGGGCAGGCGTGGGGGTGATGGCTGGAAGTGGGATGGCGCGTGAGTTGGCACCAGCCAGCGGTGGAGGCAGAGACTCAGAGGTCAGGGATCTCTCTCTCTGTCTCTGTCTCTCTCTCTCTCCCTCAGGGAGCTGAGGAGAGTAAGGTGGCGCCCCCTGCCCACCTCGCCTACCTCTCCATGGGCCCTTCTTTCTCTGGCCGCTCCAGGAGCCCTGCGGGCTTGGGTTCAACCCCCCACACACCGCACAGGCCAAGGGCGCATGCGCGACCGCCGGGGCCTAGGGCTGGCCTGGGAGGGGGTCCTCAGTGAAGGCCCCGCCCTCCCTCCAGACTCTGACCCAGCTGCAGCTCTTCCATCGCCGCCCTTCTGGACTCGGCTTCAGCTGTCTCCCTCCCCTCCCCCACTCCCACTCAGCTTGCAGGCCGCTTCCCTCCCTTGAAAGCATTGCTCTGGCCCTGAGGGCCACAGACCTACTGGGCTTCAAGCTCAAGGCTCTGCCTGGGCCTGCTGCTTCGGCCAGGGGCTCATTTCTTCCTGGAAAGACAAAGCCATGGCCTCACCCCACGCCTGCACTTTGCCACGGCAGGCAGCCCAGATGTAGGAAAGGCTCTGTGGAGTCAGAAGTGCCGAGACAGGCAGATGGCACCAGAGGGTTTGGGGGCCAGGGCGCAACTGGGCTAGCCCCTCCTCCCGGGAGTCGGGGAGGCCCGGCCTTCCTAGTGCCCAGGCCACGGCTCCGGGGAGAAACCCGCCATGGAGGGCACGCGGGAGGCCCTCTGCCTGAGGTGGCAGGTGTCACGCCAGGGCCACTGCAAGCCTGGCTCGGTTTGCCTGCTTTCTCCAAAGGAGGCTGGCCGACCAGCCGAACCTGGCACCTGGGCCAGGCCCCTTCCAAGGGGACGAGTTCCAGAGGCTAGAGCCCTGGGGGCGGCTGCCAAGTCTCCTGGGGCGTGTGCTGGGCCCCCGTCAGAGGAGGAAGCAGCCTGGTAAACGGTGTGCCAGGCCTGAGATCTGGAGGCCTCCCACAGCCGGGTCCCTGTCCTGCCCAGGCCCCCCGAGGGAGGACGATGGTCGGGCAGTGGCGAGCGGGGTGGGGCTGGCGCCGAGCCTGCCCTTGGATGCCCCGGGGAAGGGCGCCGGGGGATGGGCTGCCCCTGGCCAGGTCTGAGGGACCGACCCAGCTCGGGGCTGTCGGGGGCAGAGAGAGAACCCCCCTCCGCCCTTTCCCTTCAGGTTCTTAGGGCTGGCCAAATCCTTCCCAAGACAGCTTGTCTGGAGAAAATCAGACCCAGCTGAAGAACATGTGTCCATGGGGGAAACCCGGGAAACTGAGTCTCCCCACACAATAGCAGAGATTCTCATCTTGCATCCTCTCCTGAGCTAATGACCAAGGTGGATGTCCCGGGTGGGCCTGTGGAATGGGAGAGGGGAGGAAGTCTATTGTCATGCAGAGGGACATGGAAAGACTTGTCTGAAGCTTATCCCCTGCACTGGGGTCAGGCCGGGAAGGGATGGCACAGAGGTGAGCAGGAACCAAAGGGCCTCTCTGTGGTGGGGCTGGCCCCAGGGCAGGCGTGGGGGTGATGGCTGGAAGTGGGATGGCGCGTGAGTTGGCACCAGCCAGCGGTGGAGGCAGAGACTCAGAAGTCAGGGATCTCTCTCTCTGTCTCTGTCTCTCTCTCTCTCCCTCAGGGAGCTGAGGAGAGTAAGGTGGCGCCCCCTGCCCACCTCGCCTACCTCTCCATGGGCCCTTCTTTCTCTGGCCGCTCCGGGAGCCCTGCGGGCTTGGGTTCAACCCCCCACACACCGCACAGGCCAAGGGCACATGCGCGACCGCCGGGGCCTAGGGCTGGCCTGGGAGGGGGTCCTCAGTGAAGGCCCCGCCCTCCCTCCAGACTCTGACCCAGCTGCAGCTCTTCCATCGCCGCCCTTCTGGACTCGGCTTCAGCTGTCTCCCTCCCCTCCCCCACTCCCACTCAGCTTGCAGGCCGCTTCCCTCCCTTGAAAGCATTGCTCTGGCCCTGAGGGCCACAGACCTACTGGGCTTCAAGCTCAAGGCTCTGCCTGGGCCTGCTGCTTCGGCCAGGGGCTCATTTCTTCCTGGAAAGACAAAGCCATGGCCTCACCCCACGCCTGCACTTTGCCACGGCAGGCAGCCCAGATGTAGGAAAGGCTCTGTGGAGTCAGAAGTGCCGAGACAGGCAGATGGCACCAGAGGGTTTGGGGGCCAGGGCGCAACTGGGCTAGCCCCTCCTCCCGGGAGTCGGGGAGGCCCGGCCTTCCTAGTGCCCAGGCCACGGCTCCGGGGAGAAACCCGCCATGGAGGGCACGCGGGAGGCCCTCTGCCTGAGGTGGCAGGTGTCACGCCAGGGCCACTGCAAGCCTGGCTCGGTTTGCCTGCTTTCTCCAAAGGAGGCTGGCCGACCAGCCGAACCTGGCACCTGGGCCAGGCCCCTTCCAAGGGGACGAGTTCCAGAGGCTAGAGCCCTGGGGGCGGCTGCCAAGTCTCCTGGGGCGTGTGCTGGGCCCCCGTCAGAGGAGGAAGCAGCCTGGTAAACGGTGTGCCAGGCCTGAGATCTGGAGGCCTCCCACAGCCGGGTCCCTGTCCTGCCCAGGCTCCCCGAGGGAGGACGATGGTCGGGCAGTGGCGAGCGGGGTGGGGCTGGCGCCGAGCCTGCCCTTGGATGCCCCGGGGAAGGGCGCCGGGGGATGGGCTGCCCCTGGCCAGGTCTGAGGGACCGACCCAGCTCGGGGCTGTCGGGGGCAGAGAGAGAACCCCCCTCCGCCCTTTCCCTTCAGGTTCTTAGGGCTGGCCAAATCCTTCCCAAGACAGCTTGTCTGGAGAAAATCAGACCCAGCTGAAGAACATGTGTCCATGGGGGAAACCCGGGAAACTGAGTCTCCCCACACAATAGCAGAGATTCTCATCTTGCATCCTCTCCTGAGCTAATGACCAAGGTGGATGTCCCGGGTGGGCCTGTGGAATGGGAGAGGGGAGGAAGTCTATTGTCATGTAGAGGGACATGGAAAGACTTGTCTGAAGCTTATCCCCTGCACTGGGGTCAGGTCGGGAAGGGATGGCACAGAGGTGAGCAGGAACCAAAAGGCCTCTTGTGGTGGGGCTGGCCCCAGGGCAGGCGTGGGGGTGATGGCTGGAAGTGGGATGGCGCGTGAGTTGGCACCAGCCAGCGGTGGAGGCAGAGACTCAGAGGTCAGGGATCTCTCTCTCTGTCTCTGTCTCTCTCTCTCTCCCTCAGGGAGCTGAGGAGAGTAAGGTGGCGCCCCCTGCCCACCTCGCCTACCTCTCCATGGGCCCTTCTTTCTCTGGCCGCTCCGGGAGCCCTGCGGGCTTGGGTTCAACCCCCCACACACCGCACAGGCCAAGGGCGCATGCGCGACCGCCGGGGCCTAGGGCTGGCCTGGGAGGGGGTCCTCAGTGAAGGCCCCGCCCTCCCTCCAGACTCTGACCCAGCTGCAGCTCTTCCATCGCCGCCCTTCTGGACTCGGCTTCAGCTGTCTCCCTCCCCTCCCCCACTCCCACTCAGCTTGCAGGCCGCTTCCCTGCCTTGAAAGCATTGCTCTGGCCCTGAGGGCCACAGACCTACTGGGCTTCAAGCTCAAGGCTCTGCCTGGGCCTGCTGCTTCGGCCAGAGGCTCATTTCTTCCTGGAAAGACAAAGCCATGGCCTCACCCCACGCCTGCACTTTGCCACGGCAGGCAGCCCAGATGTAGGAAAGGCTCTGTGGAGTCAGAAGTGCCGAGACAGGCAGATGGCACCAGAGGGTTTGGGGGCCAGGGCGCAACTGGGCTAGCCCCTCCTCCCGGGAGTCGGGGAGGCCCGGCCTTCCTAGTGCCCAGGCCACGGCTCCGGGGAGAAACCCGCCATGGAGGGCACGCGGGAGGCCCTCTGCCTGAGGTGGCAGGTGTCACGCCAGGGCCACTGCAAGCCTGGCTCGGTTTGCCTGCTTTCTCCAAAGGAGGCTGGCCGACCAGCCGAACCTGGCACCTGGGCCAGGCCCCTTCCAAGGGGACGAGTTCCAGAGGCTAGAGCCCTGGGGGCGGCTGCCAAGTCTCCTGGGGCGTGTGCTGGGCCCCCGTCAGAGGAGGAAGCAGCCTGGTAAACGGTGTGCCAGGCCTGAGATCTGGAGGCCTCCCACAGCCGGGTCCCTGTCCTGCCCAGGCCCCCCGAGGGAGGACGATGGTCGGGCAGTGGCGAGCGGGGTGGGGCTGGCGCCGAGCCTGCCCTTGGATGCCCCAGGGAAGGGCGCCGGGGGATGGGCTGCCCCTGGCCAGGTCTGAGGGACCGACCCAGCTCGGGGCTGTCGGGGGCAGAGAGAGAACCCCCCTCCGCCCTTTCCCTTCAGGTTCTTAGGGCTGGCCAAATCCTTCCCAAGACAGCTTGTCTGGAGAAAATCAGACCCAGCTGAAGAACATGTGTCCATGGGGGAAACCCGGGAAACTGAGTCTCCCCACACAATAGCAGAGATTCTCATCTTGCATCCTCTCCTGAGCTAATGACCAAGGTGGATGTCCCGGGTGGGCCTGTGGAATGGGAGAGGGGAGGAAGTCTATTGTCATGCAGAGGGACATGGAAAGACTTGTCTGAAGCTTATCCCCTGCACTGGGGTCAGGCCGGGAAGGGATGGCACAGAGGTGAGCAGGAACCAAAGGGCCTCTCTGTGGTGGGGCTGGCCCCAGGGCAGGCGTGGGGGTGATGGCTGGAAGTGGGATGGCGCGTGAGTTGGCACCAGCCAGCGGTGGAGGCAGAGACTCAGAGGTCAGGGATCTCTCTCTCTGTCTCTGTCTCTCTCTCTCTCCCTCAGGGAGCTGAGGAGAGTAAGGTGGCGCCCCCTGCCCACCTCGCCTACCTCTCCATGGGCCCTTCTTTCTCTGGCCGCTCCGGGAGCCCTGCGGGCTTGGGTTCAACCCCCCACACACCGCACAGGCCAAGGGCGCATGCGCGACCGCCGGGGCCTAGGGCTGGCCTGGGAGGGGGTCCTCAGTGAAGGCCCCGCCCTCCCTCCAGACTCTGACCCAGCTGCAGCTCTTCCATCGCCGCCCTTCTGGACTCGGCTTCAGCTGTCTCCCTCCCCTCCCCCACTCCCACTCAGCTTGCAGGCCGCTTCCCTGCCTTGAAAGCATTGCTCTGGCCCTGAGGGCCACAGACCTACTGGGCTTCAAGCTCAAGGCTCTGCCTGGGCCTGCTGCTTCGGCCAGAGGCTCATTTCTTCCTGGAAAGACAAAGCCATGGCCTCACCCCACGCCTGCACTTTGCCACGGCAGGCAGCCCAGATGTAGGAAAGGCTCTGTGGAGTCAGAAGTGCCGAGACAGGCAGATGGCACCAGAGGGTTTGGGGGCCAGGGCGCAACTGGGCTAGCCCCTCCTCCCGGGAGTCGGGGAGGCCCGGCCTTCCTAGTGCCCAGGCCACGGCTCCGGGGAGAAACCCGCCATGGAGGGCACGCGGGAGGCCCTCTGCCTGAGGTGGCAGGTGTCACGCCAGGGCCACTGCAAGCCTGGCTCGGTTTGCCTGCTTTCTCCAAAGGAGGCTGGCCGACCAGCCGAACCTGGCACCTGGGCCAGGCCCCTTCCAAGGGGACGAGTTCCAGAGGCTAGAGCCCTGGGGGCGGCTGCCAAGTCTCCTGGGGCGTGTGCTGGGCCCCCGTCAGAGGAGGAAGCAGCCTGGTAAACGGTGTGCCAGGCCTGAGATCTGGAGGCCTCCCACAGCCGGGTCCCTGTCCTGCCCAGGCCCCCCGAGGGAGGACGATGGTCGGGCAGTGGCGAGCGGGGTGGGGCTGGCGCCGAGCCTGCCCTTGGATGCCCCAGGGAAGGGCGCCGGGGGATGGGCTGCCCCTGGCCAGGTCTGAGGGACCGACCCAGCTCGGGGCTGTCGGGGGCAGAGAGAGAACCCCCCTCCGCCCTTTCCCTTCAGGTTCTTAGGGCTGGCCAAATCCTTCCCAAGACAGCTTGTCTGGAGAAAATCAGACCCAGCTGAAGAACATGTGTCCATGGGGGAAACCCGGGAAACTGAGTCTCCCCACACAATAGCAGAGATTCTCATCTTGCATCCTCTCCTGAGCTAATGACCAAGGTGGATGTCCCGGGTGGGCCTGTGGAATGGGAGAGGGGAGGAAGTCTATTGTCATGCAGAGGGACATGGAAAGACTTGTCTGAAGCTTATCCCCTGCACTGGGGTCAGGCCGGGAAGGGATGGCACAGAGGTGAGCAGGAACCAAAGGGCCTCTCTGTGGTGGGGCTGGCCCCAGGGCAGGCGTGGGGGTGATGGCTGGAAGTGGGATGGCGCGTGAGTTGGCACCAGCCAGCGGTGGAGGCAGAGACTCAGAGGTCAGGGATCTCTCTCTCTGTCTCTGTCTCTCTCTCTCTCCCTCAGGGAGCTGAGGAGAGTAAGGTGGCGCCCCCTGCCCACCTCGCCTACCTCTCCATGGGCCCTTCTTTCTCTGGCCGCTCCGGGAGCCCTGCGGGCTTGGGTTCAACCCCCCACACACCGCACAGGCCAAGGGCGCATGCGCGACCGCCGGGGCCTAGGGCTGGCCTGGGAGGGGGTCCTCAGTGAAGGCCCCGCCCTCCCTCCAGACTCTGACCCAGCTGCAGCTCTTCCATCGCCGCCCTTCTGGACTCGGCTTCAGCTGTCTCCCTCCCCTCCCCCACTCCCACTCAGCTTGCAGGCCGCTTCCCTCCCTTGAAAGCATTGCTCTGGCCCTGAGGGCCACAGACCTACTGGGCTTCAAGCTCAAGGCTCTGCCTGGGCCTGCTGCTTTGGCCAGGGGCTCATTTCTTCCTGGAAAGACAAAGCCATGGCCTCACCCCACGCCTGCACTTTGCCACGGCAGGCAGCCCAGATGTAGGAAAGGCTCTGTGGAGTCAGAAGTGCCGAGACAGGCAGATGGCACCAGAGGGTTTGGGGGCCAGGGCGCAACTGGGCTAGCCCCTCCTCCCGGGAGTCGGGGAGGCCCGGCCTTCCTAGTGCCCAGGCCACGGCTCCGGGGAGAAACCCGCCATGGAGGGCACGCGGGAGGCCCTCTGCCTGAGGTGGCAGGTGTCACGCCAGGGCCACTGCAAGCCTGGCTCGGTTTGCCTGCTTTCTCCAAAGGAGGCTGGCCGACCAGCCGAACCTGGCACCTGGGCCAGGCCCCTTCCAAGGGGACGAGTTCCAGAGGCTAGAGCCCTGGGGGCGGCTGCCAAGTCTCCTGGGGCGTGTGCTGGGCCCCCGTCAGAGGAGGAAGCAGCCTGGTAAACGGTGTGCCAGGCCTGAGATCTGGAGGCCTCCCACAGCCGGGTCCCTGTCCTGCCCAGGCTCCCCGAGGGAGGACGATGGTCGGGCAGTGGCGAGCGGGGTGGGGCTGGCGCCGAGCCTGCCCTTGGATGCCCCGGGGAAGGGCGCCGGGGGATGGGCTGCCCCTGGCCAGGTCTGAGGGACCGACCCAGCTCGGGGCTGTCGGGGGCAGAGAGAGAACCCCCCTCCGCCCTTTCCCTTCAGGTTCTTAGGGCTGGCCAAATCCTTCCCAAGACAGCTTGTCTGGAGAAAATCAGACCCAGCTGAAGAACATGTGTCCATGGGGGAAACCCGGGAAACTGAGTCTCCCCACACAATAGCAGAGATTCTCATCTTGCATCCTCTCCTGAGCTAATGACCAAGGTGGATGTCCCGGGTGGGCCTGTGGAATGGGAGAGGGGAGGAAGTCTATTGTCATGTAGAGGGACATGGAAAGACTTGTCTGAAGCTTATCCCCTGCACTGGGGTCAGGTCGGGAAGGGATGGCACAGAGGTGAGCAGGAACCAAAAGGCCTCTTGTGGTGGGGCTGGCCCCAGGGCAGGCGTGGGGGTGATGGCTGGAAGTGGGATGGCGCGTGAGTTGGCACCAGCCAGCGGTGGAGGCAGAGACTCAGAGGTCAGGGATCTCTCTCTCTGTCTCTGTCTCTCTCTCTCTCCCTCAGGGAGCTGAGGAGAGTAAGGTGGCGCCCCCTGCCCACCTCGCCTACCTCTCCATGGGCCCTTCTTTCTCTGGCCGCTCCGGGAGCCCTGCGGGCTTGGGTTCAACCCCCCACACACCGCACAGGCCAAGGGCGCATGCGCGACCGCCGGGGCCTAGGGCTGGCCTGGGAGGGGGTCCTCAGTGAAGGCCCCGCCCTCCCTCCAGACTCTGACCCAGCTGCAGCTCTTCCATCGCCGCCCTTCTGGACTCGGCTTCAGCTGTCTCCCTCCCCTCCCCCACTCCCACTCAGCTTGCAGGCCGCTTCCCTGCCTTGAAAGCATTGCTCTGGCCCTGAGGGCCACAGACCTACTGGGCTTCAAGCTCAAGGCTCTGCCTGGGCCTGCTGCTTCGGCCAGAGGCTCATTTCTTCCTGGAAAGACAAAGCCATGGCCTCACCCCACGCCTGCACTTTGCCACGGCAGGCAGCCCAGATGTAGGAAAGGCTCTGTGGAGTCAGAAGTGCCGAGACAGGCAGATGGCACCAGAGGGTTTGGGGGCCAGGGCACAACTGGGCTAGCCCCTCCTCCCGGGAGTCGGGGAGGCCCGGCCTTCCTAGTGCCCAGGCCACGGCTCCGGGGAGAAACCCGCCATGGAGGGCACGCGGGAGGCCCTCTGCCTGAGGTGGCAGGTGTCACGCCAGGGCCACTGCAAGCCTGGCTCGGTTTGCCTGCTTTCTCCAAAGGAGGCTGGCCGACCAGCCGAACCTGGCACCTGGGCCAGGCCCCTTCCAAGGGGACGAGTTCCAGAGGCTAGAGCCCTGGGGGCGGCTGCCAAGTCTCCTGGGGCGTGTGCTGGGCCCCCGTCAGAGGAGGAAGCAGCCTGGTAAACGGTGTGCCAGGCCTGAGATCTGGAGGCCTCCCACAGCCGGGTCCCTGTCCTGCCCAGGCCCCCCGAGGGAGGACGATGGTCGGGCAGTGGCGAGCGGGGTGGGGCTGGCGCCGAGCCTGCCCTTGGATGCCCTGGGGAAGGGCGCCGGGGGATGGGCTGCCCCTGGCCAGGTCTGAGGAACCGACCCAGCTCGGGGCCTCTCTGTGGTGGGGCTGGCCCCGGGGCAGGCGTCGGGGTGATGGCTGGAAGTGGGATGGCGCGTGAGTTGGCACCAGCCAGCGGTGGAGGCAGAGACTCAGAGGTCAGGGATCTCTCTCTCTGTCTCTGTCTCTCTCTCTCTCCCTCAGGGAGCTGAGGAGAGTAAGGTGGCGCCCCCTGCCCACCTCGCCTACCTCTCCATGGGCCCTTCTTTCTCTGGCCGCTCCGGGAGCCCTGCGGGCTTGGGTTCAACCCCCCACACACCGCACAGGCCAAGGGCGCATCCGCGACCGCCGGGGCCTAGGGCTGGCCTGGGAGGGGGTCCTCAGTGAAGGCCCCGCCCTCCCTCCAGACTCTGACCCAGCTGCAGCTCTTCCATCGCCGCCCTTCTGGACTCGGCTTCAGCTGTCTCCCTCCCCTCCCCCACTCCCACTCAGCTTGCAGGCAGCTTCCCTCCCTTGAAAGCATTGCTCTGGCCCTGAGGGCCACAGACCTACTGGGCTTCAAGCTCAAGGCTCTGCCTGGGCCTGCTGCTTCGGCCAGGGGCTCATTTCTTCCTGGAAAGACAAAGCCATGGCCTCACCCCACGCCTGCACTTTGCCACGGCAGGCAGCCCAGATGTAGGAAAGGCTCTGTGGAGTCAGAAGTGCCGAGACAGGCAGATGGCACCAGAGGGTTTGGGGGCCAGGGCGCAACTGGGCTAGCCCCTCCTCCCGGGAGTCGGGGAGGCCCGGCCTTCCTAGTGCCCAGGCCACGGCTCCGGGGAGAAACCCGCCATGGAGGGCACGCGGGAGGCCCTCTGCCTGAGGTGGCAGGTGTCACGCCAGGGCCACTGCAAGCCTGGCTCGGTTTGCCTGCTTTCTCCAAAGGAGGCTGGCCGACCAGCCGAACCTGGCACCTGGGCCAGGCCCCTTCCAAGGGGACGAGTTCCAGAGGCTAGAGCCCTGGGGGCGGCTGCCAAGTCTCCTGGGGCGTGTGCTGGGCCCCCGTCAGAGGAGGAAGCAGCCTGGTAAACGGTGTGCCAGGCCTGAGATCTGGAGGCCTCCCACAGCCGGGTCCCTGTCCTGCCCAGGCCCCCCGAGGGAGGACGATGGTCGGGCAGTGGCGAGCGGGGTGGGGCTGGCGCTGAGCCTGCCCTTGGATGCCCCGGGGAAGGGCGCCGGGGGATGGGCTGCCCCTGGCCAGGTCTGAGGGACCGACCCAGCTCGGGGCTGTCGGGGGCAGAGAGAGAACCCCCCTCCGTCCTTTCCCTTCAGGTTCTTAGGGCTGGCCAAATCCTTCCCAAGACAGCTTGTCTGGAGAAAATCAGACCCAGCTGAAGAACATGTGTCCATGGGGGAAACCCGGGAAACTGAGTCTCCCCACACAATAGCAGAGATTCTCATCTTGCATCCTCTCCTGAGCTAATGACAAAGGTGGATGTCCCGGGTGGGCCTGTGGAATGGGAGAGGGGAGGAAGTCTATTGTCATGCAGAGGGACATGGAAAGACTTGTCTGAAGCTTATCCCCTGCACTGGGGTCAGGTCGGGAAGGGACGGCACAGAGGTGAGCAGGAACCAACCGGCCTCTCTGTGGTGGGGCTGGCCCCGGGGCAGGCGTCGGGGTGATGGCTGGAAGTGGGATGGCGCGTGAGTTGGCACCAGCCAGCGGTGGAGGCAGAGACTCAGAGGTCAGGGATCTCTCTCTCTGTCTCTGTCTCTCTCTCTCTCCCTCAGGGAGCTGAGGAGAGTAAGGTGGCGCCCCCTGCCCACCTCGCCTACCTCTCCATGGGCCCTTCTTTCTCTGGCCGCTCCGGGAGCCCTGCGGGCTTGGGTTCAACCCCCCACACACCGCACAGGCCAAGGGCGCATGCGCAACCGCCGGGGCCTAGGGCTGGCCTGGGAGGGGGTCCTCAGTGAAGGCCCCGCCCTCCCTCCAGACTCTGACCCAGCTGCAGCTCTTCCATCGCCGCCCTTCTGGACTCGGCTTCAGCTGTCTCCCTCCCCTCCCCCACTCCCACTCAGCTTGCAGGCCGCTTCCCTCCCTTGAAAGCATTGCTCTGGCCCTGAGGGCCACAGACCTACTGGGCTTCAAGCTCAAGGCTCTGCCTGGGCCTGCTGCTTCGGCCAGGGGCTCATTTCTTCCTGGAAAGACAAAGCCATGGCCTCACCCCACGCCTGCACTTTGCCACGGCAGGCAGCCCAGATGTAGGAAAGGCTCTGTGGAGTCAGAAGTGCCGAGACAGGCAGATGGCACCAGAGGGTTTGGGGGCCAGGGCGCAACTGGGCTAGCCCCTCCTCCCGGGAGTCGGGGAGGCCCGGCCTTCCTAGTGCCCAGGCCACGGCTCCGGGGAGAAACCCGCCATGGAGGGCACGCGGGAGGCCCTCTGCCTGAGGTGGCAGGTGTCACGCCAGGGCCACTGCAAGCCTGGCTCGGTTTGCCTGCTTTCTCCAAAGGAGGCTGGCCGACCAGCCGAACCTGGCACCTGGGCCAGGCCCCTTCCAAGGGGACGAGTTCCAGAGGCTAGAGCCCTGGGGGCGGCTGCCAAGTCTCCTGGGGCGTGTGCTGGGCCCCCGTCAGAGGAGGAAGCAGCCTGGTAAACGGTGTGCCAGGCCTGAGATCTGGAGGCCTCCCACAGCCGGGTCCCTGTCCTGCCCAGGCCCCCCGAGGGAGGACGATGGTCGGGCAGTGGCGAGCGGGGTGGGGCTGGCGCCGAGCCTGCCCTTGGATGCCCTGGGGAAGGGCGCCGGGGGATGGGCTGCCCCTGGCCAGGTCTGAGGAACCGACCCAGCTCGGGGCCTCTCTGTGGTGGGGCTGGCCCCGGGGCAGGCGTCGGGGTGATGGCTGGAAGTGGGATGGCGCGTGAGTTGGCACCAGCCAGCGGTGGAGGCAGAGACTCAGAGGTCAGGGATCTCTCTCTCTGTCTCTGTCTCTCTCTCTCTCCCTCAGGGAGCTGAGGAGAGTAAGGTGGCGCCCCCTGCCCACCTCGCCTACCTCTCCATGGGCCCTTCTTTCTCTGGCCGCTCCGGGAGCCCTGCGGGCTTGGGTTCAACCCCCCACACACCGCACAGGCCAAGGGCGCATGCGCGACCGCCGGGGCCTAGGGCTGGCCTGGGAGGGGGTCCTCAGTGAAGGCCCCGCCCTCCCTCCAGACTCTGACCCAGCTGCAGCTCTTCCATCGCCGCCCTTCTGGACTCGGCTTCAGCTGTCTCCCTCCCCTCCCCCACTCCCACTCAGCTTGCAGGCAGCTTCCCTCCCTTGAAAGCATTGCTCTGGCCCTGAGGGCCACAGACCTACTGGGCTTCAAGCTCAAGGCTCTGCCTGGGCCTGCTGCTTCGGCCAGGGGCTCATTTCTTCCTGGAAAGACAAAGCCATGGCCTCACCCCACGCCTGCACTTTGCCACGGCAGGCAGCCCAGATGTAGGAAAGGCTCTGTGGAGTCAGAAGTGCCGAGACAGGCAGATGGCACCAGAGGGTTTGGGGGCCAGGGCGCAACTGGGCTAGCCCCTCCTCCCGGGAGTCGGGGAGGCCCGGCCTTCCTAGTGCCCAGACCACGGCTCCGGGGAGAAACCCGCCATGGAGGGCACGCGGGAGGCCCTCTGCCTGAGGTGGCAGGTGTCACGCCAGGGCCACTGCAAGCCTGGCTCGGTTTGCCTGCTTTCTCCAAAGGAGGCTGGCCGACCAGCCGAACCTGGCACCTGGGCCAGGCCCCTTCCAAGGGGACGAGTTCCAGAGGCTAGAGCCCTGGGGGCGGCTGCCAAGTCTCCTGGGGCGTGTGCTGGGCCCCCGTCAGAGGAGGAAGCAGCCTGGTAAACGGTGTGCCAGGCCTGAGATCTGGAGGCCTCCCACAGCCGGGTCCCTGTCCTGCCCAGGCCCCCCGAGGGAGGACGATGGTCGGGCAGTGGCGAGCGGGGTGGGGCTGGCGCTGAGCCTGCCCTTGGATGCCCCGGGGAAGGGCGCCGGGGGATGGGCTGCCCCTGGCCAGGTCTGAGGGACCGACCCAGCTCGGGGCTGTCGGGGGCAGAGAGAGAACCCCCCTCCGTCCTTTCCCTTCAGGTTCTTAGGGCTGGCCAAATCCTTCCCAAGACAGCTTGTCTGGAGAAAATCAGACCCAGCTGAAGAACATGTGTCCATGGGGGAAACCCGGGAAACTGAGTCTCCCCACACAATAGCAGAGATTCTCATCTTGCATCCTCTCCTGAGCTAATGACAAAGGTGGATGTCCCGGGTGGGCCTGTGGAATGGGAGAGGGGAGGAAGTCTATTGTCATGCAGAGGGACATGGAAAGACTTGTCTGAAGCTTATCCCCTGCACTGGGGTCAGGTCGGGAAGGGACGGCACAGAGGTGAGCAGGAACCAACCGGCCTCTCTGTGGTGGGGCTGGCCCCGGGGCAGGCGTCGGGGTGATGGCTGGAAGTGGGATGGCGCGTGAGTTGGCACCAGCCAGCGGTGGAGGCAGAGACTCAGAGGTCAGGGATCTCTCTCTCTGTCTCTGTCTCTCTCTCTCTCCCTCAGGGAGCTGAGGAGAGTAAGGTGGCGCCCCCTGCCCACCTCGCCTACCTCTCCATGGGCCCTTCCTTCTCTGGCCGCTCCGGGAGCCCTGCGGGCTTGGGTTCAACCCCCCACACACCGCACAGGCCAAGGGCGCATGCGCGACCGCCGGGGCCTTGGGCTGGCCTGGGAGGGGGTCCTCAGTGAAGGCCCCGCCCTCCCTCCAGACTCTGACCCAGCTGCAGCTCTTCCATCGCCGCCCTTCTGGACTCGGCTTCAGCTGTCTCCCTCCCCTCCCCCACTCCCACTCAGCTTGCAGGCCGCTTCCCTCCCTTGAAAGCATTGCTCTGGCCCTGAGGGCCACAGACCTACTGGGCTTCAAGCTCAAGGCTCTGCCTGGGCCTGCTGCTTCGGCCAGGGGCTCATTTCTTCCTGGAAAGACAAAGCCATGGCCTCACCCCACGCCTGCACTTTGCCACGGCAGGCAGCCCAGATGTAGGAAAGGCTCTGTGGAGTCAGAAGTGCCGAGACAGGCAGATGGCACCAGAGGGTTTGGGGGCCAGGGCGCAACTGGGCTAGCCCCTCCTCCCGGGAGTCGGGGAGGCCCGGCCTTCCTAGTGCCCAGGCCACGGCTCCGGGGAGAAACCCGCCATGGAGGGCACGCGGGAGGCCCTCTGCCTGAGGTGGCAGGTGTCACGCCAGGGCCACTGCAAGCCTGGCTCGGTTTGCCTGCTTTCTCCAAAGGAGGCTGGCCGACCAGCCGAACCTGGCACCTGGGCCAGGCCCCTTCCAAGGGGACGAGTTCCAGAGGCTAGAGCCCTGGGGGCGGCTGCCAAGTCTCCTGGGGCGTGTGCTGGGCCCCCGTCAGAGGAGGAAGCAGCCTGGTAAACGGTGTGCCAGGCCTGAGATCTGGAGGCCTCCCACAGCCGGGTCCCTGTCCTGCCCAGGCCCCCCGAGGGAGGACGATGGTCGGGCAGTGGCGAGCGGGGTGGGGCTGGCGCTGAGCCTGCCCTTGGATGCCCCGGGGAAGGGCGCCGGGGGATGGGCTGCCCCTGGCCAGGTCTGAGGGACCGACCCAGCTCGGGGCTGTCGGGGGCAGAGAGAGAACCCCCCTCCGTCCTTTCCCTTCAGGTTCTTAGGGCTGGCCAAATCCTTCCCAAGACAGCTTGTCTGGAGAAAATCAGACCCAGCTGAAGAACATGTGTCCATGGGGGAAACCCGGGAAACTGAGTCTCCCCACACAATAGCAGAGATTCTCATCTTGCATCCTCTCCTGAGCTAATGACAAAGGTGGATGTCCCGGGTGGGCCTGTGGAATGCGAGAGGGGAGGAAGTCTATTGTCATGCAGAGGGACATGGAAAGACTTGTCTGAAGCTTATCCCCTGCACTGGGGTCAGGTCGGGAAGGGACGGCACAGAGGTGAGCAGGAACCAACCGGCCTCTCTGTGGTGGGGCTGGCCCCGGGGCAGGCGTCGGGGTGATGGCTGGAAGTGGGATGGCGCGTGAGTTGGCACCAGCCAGCGGTGGAGGCAGAGACTCAGAGGTCAGGGATCTCTCTCTCTGTCTCTGTCTCTCTCTCTCTCCCTCAGGGAGCTGAGGAGAGTAAGGTGGCGCCCCCTGCCCACCTCGCCTACCTCTCCATGGGCCCTTCTTTCTCTGGCCGCTCCGGGAGCCCTGCGGGCTTGGGTTCAACCCCCCACACACCGCACAGGCCAAGGGCGCATGCGCGACCGCCGGGGCCTAGGGCTGGCCTGGGAGGGGGTCCTCAGTGAAGGCCCCGCCCTCCCTCCAGACTCTGACCCAGCTGCAGCTCTTCCATCGCCGCCCTTCTGGACTCGGCTTCAGCTGTCTCCCTCCCCTCCCCCACTCCCACTCAGCTTGCAGGCCGCTTCCCTCCCTTGAAAGCATTGCTCTGGCCCTGAGGGCCACAGACCTACTGGGCTTCAAGCTCAAGGCTCTGCCTGGGCCTGCTGCTTCGGCCAGGGGCTCATTTCTTCCTGGAAAGACAAAGCCATGGCCTCACCCCACGCCTGCACTTTGCCACGGCAGGCAGCCCAGATGTAGGAAAGGCTCTGTGGAGTCAGAAGTGCCGAGACAGGCAGATGGCACCAGAGGGTTTGGGGGCCAGGGCGCAACTGGGCTAGCCCCTCCTCCCGGGAGTCGGGGAGGCCCGGCCTTCCTAGTGCCCAGGCCACGGCTCCGGGGAGAAACCCGCCATGGAGGGCACGCGGGAGGCCCTCTGCCTGAGGTGGCAGGTGTCACGCCAGGGCCACTGCAAGCCTGGCTCGGTTTGCCTGCTTTCTCCAAAGGAGGCTGGCCGACCAGCCGAACCTGGCACCTGGGCCAGGCCCCTTCCAAGGGGACGAGTTCCAGAGGCTAGAGCCCTGGGGGCGGCTGCCAAGTCTCCTGGGGCGTGTGCTGGGCCCCCGTCAGAGGAGGAAGCAGCCTGGTAAACGGTGTGCCAGGCCTGAGATCTGGAGGCCTCCCACAGCCGGGTCCCTGTCCTGCCCAGGCCCCCCGAGGGAGGACGATGGTCGGGCAGTGGCGAGCGGGGTGGGGCTGGCGCCGAGCCTGCCCTTGGATGCCCCGGGGAAGGGCGCCGGGGGATGGGCTGCCCCTGGCCAGGTCTGAGGGACCGACCCAGCTCGGGGCTGTCGGGGGCAGAGAGAGAACCCCCCTCCGTCCTTTCCCTTCAGGTTCTTAGGGCTGGCCAAATCCTTCCCAAGACAGCTTGTCTGGAGAAAATCAGACCCAGCTGAAGAACATGTGTCCATGGGGGAAACCCGGGAAACTGAGTCTCCCCACACAATAGCAGAGATTCTCATCTTGCATCCTCTCCTGAGCTAATGACAAAGGTGGATGTCCCGGGTGGGCCTGTGGAATGGGAGAGGGGAGGAAGTCTATTGTCATGCAGAGGGACATGGAAAGACTTGTCTGAAGCTTATCCCCTGCACTGGGGTCAGGTCGGGAAGGGACGGCACAGAGGTGAGCAGGAACCAACCGGCCTCTCTGTGGTGGGGCTGGCCCCGGGGCAGGCATCGGGGTGATGGCTGGAAGTGGGATGGCGCGTGAGTTGGCACCATCCAGCGGTGGAGGCAGAGACTCAGAGGTCAGGGATCTCTCTCTCTGTCTCTGTCTCTCTCTCTCTCCCTCAGGGAGCTGAGGAGAGTAAGGTGGCGCCCCCTGCCCACCTCGCCTACCTCTCCATGGGCCCTTCCTTCTCTGGCCGCTCCGGGAGCCCTGCGGGCTTGGGTTCAACCCCCCACACACCGCACAGGCCAAGGGCGCATGCGCGACCGCCGGGGCCTAGGGCTGGCCTGGGAGGGGGTCCTCAGTGAAGGCCCCGCCCTCCCTCCAGACTCTGACCCAGCTGCAGCTCTTCCATCGCCGCCCTTCTGGACTCGGCTTCAGCTGTCTCCCTCCCCTCCCCCACTCCCACTCAGCTTGCAGGCCGCTTCCCTCCCTTGAAAGCATTGCTCTGGCCCTGAGGGCCACAGACCTACTGGGCTTCAAGCTCAAGGCTCTGCCTGGGCCTGCTGCTTCGGCCAGGGGCTCATTTCTTCCTGGAAAGACAAAGCCATGGCCTCACCCCACGCCTGCACTTTGCCACGGCAGGCAGCCCAGATGTAGGAAAGGCTCTGTGGAGTCAGAAGTGCCGAGACAGGCAGATGGCACCAGAGGGTTTGGGGGCCAGGGCGCAACTGGGCTAGCCCCTCCTCCCGGGAGTCGGGGAGGCCCGGCCTTCCTAGTGCCCAGGCCACGGCTCCGGGGAGAAACCCGCCATGGAGGGCACGCGGGAGGCCCTCTGCCTGAGGTGGCAGGTGTCACGCCAGGGCCACTGCAAGCCTGGCTCGGTTTGCCTGCTTTCTCCAAAGGAGGCTGGCCGACCAGCCGAACCTGGCACCTGGGCCAGGCCCCTTCCAAGGGGACGAGTTCCAGAGGCTAGAGCCCTGGGGGCGGCTGCCAAGTCTCCTGGGGCGTGTGCTGGGCCCCCGTCAGAGGAGGAAGCAGCCTGGTAAACGGTGTGCCAGGCCTGAGATCTGGAGGCCTCCCACAGCCGGGTCCCTGTCCTGCCCAGGCCCCCCGAGGGAGGACGATGGTCGGGCAGTGGCGAGCGGGGTGGGGCTGGCGCCGAGCCTGCCCTTGGATGCCCCGGGGAAGGGCGCCGGGGGATGGGCTGCCCCTGGCCAGGTCTGAGGGACCGACCCAGCTCGGGGCTGTCGGGGGCAGAGAGAGAACCCCCCTCCGTCCTTTCCCTTCAGGTTCTTAGGGCTGGCCAAATCCTTCCCAAGACAGCTTGTCTGGAGAAAATCAGACCCAGCTGAAGAACATGTGTCCATGGGGGAAACCCGGGAAACTGAGTCTCCCCACACAATAGCAGAGATTCTCATCTTGCATCCTCTCCTGAGCTAATGACAAAGGTGGATGTCCCGGGTGGGCCTGTGGAATGGGAGAGGGGAGGAAGTCTATTGTCATGCAGAGGGACATGGAAAGACTTGTCTGAAGCTTATCCCCTGCACTGGGGTCAGGTCGGGAAGGGACGGCACAGAGGTGAGCAGGAACCAACCGGCCTCTCTGTGGTGGGGCTGGCCCCGGGGCAGGCGTGGGGGTGATGGCTGGAAGTGGGATGGCGCGTGAGTTGGCACCAGCCAGCGGTGGAGGCAGAGACTCAGAGGTCAGGGATCTCTCTCTCTGTCTCTGTCTCTCTCTCTCTCCCTCAGGGAGCTGAGGAGAGTAAGGTGGCGCCCCCTGCCCACCTCGCCTACCTCTCCATGGGCCCTTCTTTCTCTGGCCGCTCCGGGAGCCCTGCGGGCTTGGGTTCAACCCCCCACACACCGCACAGGCCAAGGGCGCATGCGCGACCGCCGGGGCCTAGGGCTGGCCTGGGAGGGGGTCCTCAGTGAAGGCCCCGCCCTCCCTCCAGACTCTGACCCAGCTGCAGCTCTTCCATCGCCGCCCTTCTGGACTCGGCTTCAGCTGTCTCCCTCCCCTCCCCCACTCCCACTCAGCTTGCAGGCCGCTTCCCTCCCTTGAAAGCATTGCTCTGGCCCTGAGGGCCACAGACCTACTGGGCTTCAAGCTCAAGGCTCTGCCTGGGCCTGCTGCTTCGGCCAGGGGCTCATTTCTTCCTGGAAAGACAAAGCCATGGCCTCACCCCACGCCTGCACTTTGCCACGGCAGGCAGCCCAGATGTAGGAAAGGCTCTGTGGAGTCAGAAGTGCCGAGACAGGCAGATGGCACCAGAGGGTTTGGGGGCCAGGGCGCAACTGGGCTAGCCCCTCCTCCCGGGAGTCGGGGAGGCCCGGCCTTCCTAGTGCCCAGGCCACGGCTCCGGGGAGAAACCCGCCATGGAGGGCACGCGGGAGGCCCTCTGCCTGAGGTGGCAGGTGTCACGCCAGGGCCACTGCAAGCCTGGCTCGGTTTGCCTGCTTTCTCCAAAGGAGGCTGGCCGACCAGCCGAACCTGGCACCTGGGCCAGGCCCCTTCCAAGGGGACGAGTTCCAGAGGCTAGAGCCCTGGGGGCGGCTGCCAAGTCTCCTGGGGCGTGTGCTGGGCCCCCGTCAGAGGAGGAAGCAGCCTGGTAAACGGTGTGCCAGGCCTGAGATCTGGAGGCCTCCCACAGCCGGGTCCCTGTCCTGCCCAGGCCCCCCGAGGGAGGACGATGGTCGGGCAGTGGCGAGCGGGGTGGGGCTGGCGCCGAGCCTGCCCTTGGATGCCCCGGGGAAGGGCGCCGGGGGATGGGCTGCCCCTGGCCAGGTCTGAGGGACCGACCCAGCTCGGGGCTGTCGGGGGCAGAGAGAGAACCCCCCTCCGTCCTTTCCCTTCAGGTTCTTAGGGCTGGCCAAATCCTTCCCAAGACAGCTTGTCTGGAGAAAATCAGACCCAGCTGAAGAACATGTGTCCATGGGGGAAACCCGGGAAACTGAGTCTCCCCACACAATAGCAGAGATTCTCATCTTGCATCCTCTCCTGAGCTAATGACAAATGTGGATGTCCCGGGTGGGCCTGTGGAATGGGAGAGGGGAGGAAGTCTATTGTCATGCAGAGGGACATGGAAAGACTTGTCTGAAGCTTATCCCCTGCACTGGGGTCAGGTCGGGAAGGGACGGCACAGAGGTGAGCAGGAACCAACCGGCCTCTCTGTGGTGGGGCTGGCCCCGGGGCAGGCGTCGGGGTGATGGCTGGAAGTGGGATGGCGCGTGAGTTGGCACCAGCCAGCGGTGGAGGCAGAGACTCAGAGGTCAGGGATCTCTCTCTCTGTCTCTGTCTCTCTCTCTCTCCCTCAGGGAGCTGAGGAGAGTAAGGTGGCGCCCCCTGCCCACCTCGCCTACCTCTCCATGGGCCCTTCCTTCTCTGGCCGCTCCGGGAGCCCTGCGGGCTTGGGTTCAACCCCCCACACACCGCACAGGCCAAGGGCGCATGCGCGACCGCCGGGGCCTTGGGCTGGCCTGGGAGGGGGTCCTCAGTGAAGGCCCCGCCCTCCCTCCAGACTCTGACCCAGCTGCAGCTCTTCCATCGCCGCCCTTCTGGACTCGGCTTCAGCTGTCTCCCTCCCCTCCCCCACTCCCACTCAGCTTGCAGGCCGCTTCCCTCCCTTGAAAGCATTGCTCTGGCCCTGAGGGCCACAGACCTACTGGGCTTCAAGCTCAAGGCTCTGCCTGGGCCTGCTGCTTCGGCCAGGGGCTCATTTCTTCCTGGAAAGACAAAGCCATGGCCTCACCCCACGCCTGCACTTTGCCACGGCAGGCAGCCCAGATGTAGGAAAGGCTCTGTGGAGTCAGAAGTGCCGAGACAGGCAGATGGCACCAGAGGGTTTGGGGGCCAGGGCGCAACTGGGCTAGCCCCTCCTCCCGGGAGTCGGGGAGGCCCGGCCTTCCTAGTGCCCAGGCCACAGCTCCGGGGAGAAACCCGCCATGGAGGGCACGCGGGAGGCCCTCTGCCTGAGGTGGCAGGTGTCACGCCAGGGCCACTGCAAGCCTGGCTCGGTTTGCCTGCTTTCTCCAAAGGAGGCTGGCCGACCAGCCGAACCTGGCACCTGGGCCAGGCCCCTTCCAAGGGGACGAGTTCCAGAGGCTAGAGCCCTGGGGGCGGCTGCCAAGTCTCCTGGGGCGTGTGCTGGGCCCCCGTCAGAGGAGGAAGCAGCCTGGTAAACGGTGTGCCAGGCCTGAGATCTGGAGGCCTCCCACAGCCGGGTCCCTGTCCTGCCCAGGCCCCCCGAGGGAGGACGATGGTCGGGCAGTGGCGAGCGGGGTGGGGCTGGCGCCGAGCCTGCCCTTGGATGCCCCGGGGAAGGGCGCCGGTGGATGGGCTGCCCCTGGCCAGGTCTGAGGGACCGACCCAGCTCGGGGCTGTCGGGGGCAGAGAGAGAACCCCCCTCCGTCCTTTCCCTTCAGGTTCTTAGGGCTGGCCAAATCCTTCCCAAGACAGCTTGTCTGGAGAAAATCAGACCCAGCTGAAGAACATGTGTCCATGGGGGAAACCCGGGAAACTGAGTCTCCCCACACAATAGCAGAGATTCTCATCTTGCATCCTCTCCTGAGCTAATGACAAAGGTGGATGTCCCGGGTGGGCCTGTGGAATGGGAGAGGGGAGGAAGTCTATTGTCATGCAGAGGGACATGGAAAGACTTGTCTGAAGCTTATCCCCTGCACTGGGGTCAGGTCGGGAAGGGACGGCACAGAGGTGAGCAGGAACCAACCGGCCTCTCTGTGGTGGGGCTGGCCCCGGGGCAGGCGTGGGGGTGATGGCTGGAAGTGGGATGGCGCGTGAGTTGGCACCAGCCAGCGGTGGAGGCAGAGACTCAGAGGTCAGGGATCTCTCTCTCTGTCTCTGTCTCTCTCTCTCTCCCTCAGGGAGCTGAGGAGAGTAAGGTGGCGCCCCCTGCCCACCTCGCCTACCTCTCCATGGGCCCTTCTTTCTCTGGCCGCTCCGGGAGCCCTGCGGGCTTGGGTTCAACCCCCCACACACCGCACAGGCCAAGGGCGCATGCGCGACCGCCGGGGCCTAGGGCTGGCCTGGGAGGGGGTCCTCAGTGAAGGCCCCGCCCTCCCTCCAGACTCTGACCCAGCTGCAGCTCTTCCATCGCCGCCCTTCTGGACTCGGCTTCAGCTGTCTCCCTCCCCTCCCCCACTCCCACTCAGCTTGCAGGCCGCTTCCCTCCCTTGAAAGCATTGCTCTGGCCCTGAGGGCCACAGACCTACTGGGCTTCAAGCTCAAGGCTCTGCCTGGGCCTGCTGCTTCGGCCAGGGGCTCATTTCTTCCTGGAAAGACAAAGCCATGGCCTCACCCCACGCCTGCACTTTGCCACGGCAGGCAGCCCAGATGTAGGAAAGGCTCTGTGGAGTCAGAAGTGCCGAGACAGGCAGATGGCACCAGAGGGTTTGGGGGCCAGGGCGCAACTGGGCTAGCCCCTCCTCCCGGGAGTCGGGGAGGCCCGGCCTTCCTAGTGCCCAGGCCACAGCTCCGGGGAGAAACCCGCCATGGAGGGCACGCGGGAGGCCCTCTGCCTGAGGTGGCAGGTGTCACGCCAGGGCCACTGCAAGCCTGGCTCGGTTTGCCTGCTTTCTCCAAAGGAGGCTGGCCGACCAGCCGAACCTGGCACCTGGGCCAGGCCCCTTCCAAGGGGACGAGTTCCAGAGGCTAGAGCCCTGGGGGCGGCTGCCAAGTCTGCTGGGGCGTGTGCTGGGCCCCCGTCAGAGGAGGAAGCAGCCTGGTAAACGGTGTGCCAGGCCTGAGATCTGGAGGCCTCCCACAGCCGGGTCCCTGTCCTGCCCAGGCCCCCCGAGGGAGGACGATGGTCGGGCAGTGGCGAGCGGGGTGGGGCTGGCGCCGAGCCTGCCCTTGGATGCCCCGGGGAAGGGCGCCGGTGGATGGGCTGCCCCTGGCCAGGTCTGAGGGACCGACCCAGCTCGGGGCTGTCGGGGGCAGAGAGAGAACCCCCCTCCGTCCTTTCCCTTCAGGTTCTTAGGGCTGGCCAAATCCTTCCCAAGACAGCTTGTCTGGAGAAAATCAGACCCAGCTGAAGAACATGTGTCCATGGGGGAAACCCGGGAAACTGAGTCTCCCCACACAATAGCAGAGATTCTCATCTTGCATCCTCTCCTGAGCTAATGACAAAGGTGGATGTCCCGGGTGGGCCTGTGGAATGGGAGAGGGGAGGAAGTCTATTGTCATGCAGAGGGACATGGAAAGACTTGTCTGAAGCTTATCCCCTGCACTGGGGTCAGGTCGGGAAGGGACGGCACAGAGGTGAGCAGGAACCAACCGGCCTCTCTGTGGTGGGGCTGGCCCCGGGGCAGGCGTGGGGGTGATGGCTGGAAGTGGGATGGCGCGTGAGTTGGCACCAGCCAGCGGTGGAGGCAGAGACTCAGAGGTCAGGGATCTCTCTCTCTGTCTCTGTCTCTCTCTCTCTCCCTCAGGGAGCTGAGGAGAGTAAGGTGGCGCCCCCTGCCCACCTCGCCTACCTCTCCATGGGCCCTTCTTTCTCTGGCCGCTCCGGGAGCCCTGCGGGCTTGGGTTCAACCCCCCACACACCGCACAGGCCAAGGGCGCATGCGCGACCGCCGGGGCCTAGGGCTGGCCTGGGAGGGGGTCCTCAGTGAAGGCCCCGCCCTCCCTCCAGACTCTGACCCAGCTGCAGCTCTTCCATCGCCGCCCTTCTGGACTCGGCTTCAGCTGTCTCCCTCCCCTCCCCCACTCCCACTCAGCTTGCAGGCCGCTTCCCTCCCTTGAAAGCATTGCTCTGGCCCTGAGGGCCACAGACCTACTGGGCTTCAAGCTCAAGGCTCTGCCTGGGCCTGCTGCTTCGGCCAGGGGCTCATTTCTTCCTGGAAAGACAAAGCCATGGCCTCACCCCACGCCTGCACTTTGCCACGGCAGGCAGCCCAGATGTAGGAAAGGCTCTGTGGAGTCAGAAGTGCCGAGACAGGCAGATGGCACCAGAGGGTTTGGGGGCCAGGGCGCAACTGGGCTAGCCCCTCCTCCCGGGAGTCGGGGAGGCCCGGCCTTCCTAGTGCCCAGGCCACGGCTCCGGGGAGAAACCCGCCATGGAGGGCACGCGGGAGGCCCTCTGCCTGAGGTGGCAGGTGTCACGCCAGGGCCACTGCAAGCCTGGCTCGGTTTGCCTGCTTTCTCCAAAGGAGGCTGGCCGACCAGCCGAACCTGGCACCTGGGCCAGGCCCCTTCCAAGGGGACGAGTTCCAGAGGCTAGAGCCCTGGGGGCGGCTGCCAAGTCTCCTGGGGCGTGTGCTGGGCCCCCGTCAGAGGAGGAAGCAGCCTGGTAAACGGTGTGCCAGGCCTGAGATCTGGAGGCCTCCCACAGCCGGGTCCCTGTCCTGCCCAGGCCCCCCGAGGGAGGACGATGGTCGGGCAGTGGCGAGCGGGGTGGGGCTGGCGCTGAGCCTGCCCTTGGATGCCCCGGGGAAGGGCGCCGGGGGATGGGCTGCCCCTGGCCAGGTCTGAGGGACCGACCCAGCTCGGGGCTGTCGGGGGCAGAGAGAGAACCCCCCTCCGTCCTTTCCCTTCAGGTTCTTAGGGCTGGCCAAATCCTTCCCAAGACAGCTTGTCTGGAGAAAATCAGACCCAGCTGAAGAACATGTGTCCATGGGGGAAACCCGGGAAACTGAGTCTCCCCACACAATAGCAGAGATTCTCATCTTGCATCCTCTCCTGAGCTAATGACAAAGGTGGATGTCCCGGGTGGGCCTGTGGAATGCGAGAGGGGAGGAAGTCTATTGTCATGCAGAGGGACATGGAAAGACTTGTCTGAAGCTTATCCCCTGCACTGGGGTCAGGTCGGGAAGGGACGGCACAGAGGTGAGCAGGAACCAACCGGCCTCTCTGTGGTGGGGCTGGCCCCGGGGCAGGCGTCGGGGTGATGGCTGGAAGTGGGATGGCGCGTGAGTTGGCACCAGCCAGCGGTGGAGGCAGAGACTCAGAGGTCAGGGATCTCTCTCTCTGTCTCTGTCTCTCTCTCTCTCCCTCAGGGAGCTGAGGAGAGTAAGGTGGCGCCCCCTGCCCACCTCGCCTACCTCTCCATGGGCCCTTCTTTCTCTGGCCGCTCCGGGAGCCCTGCGGGCTTGGGTTCAACCCCCCACACACCGCACAGGCCAAGGGCGCATGCGCGACCGCCGGGGCCTAGGGCTGGCCTGGGAGGGGGTCCTCAGTGAAGGCCCCGCCCTCCCTCCAGACTCTGACCCAGCTGCAGCTCTTCCATCGCCGCCCTTCTGGACTCGGCTTCAGCTGTCTCCCTCCCCTCCCCCACTCCCACTCAGCTTGCAGGCCGCTTCCCTCCCTTGAAAGCATTGCTCTGGCCCTGAGGGCCACAGACCTACTGGGCTTCAAGCTCAAGGCTCTGCCTGGGCCTGCTGCTTCGGCCAGGGGCTCATTTCTTCCTGGAAAGACAAAGCCATGGCCTCACCCCACGCCTGCACTTTGCCACGGCAGGCAGCCCAGATGTAGGAAAGGCTCTGTGGAGTCAGAAGTGCCGAGACAGGCAGATGGCACCAGAGGGTTTGGGGGCCAGGGCGCAACTGGGCTAGCCCCTCCTCCCGGGAGTCGGGGAGGCCCGGCCTTCCTAGTGCCCAGGCCACGGCTCCGGGGAGAAACCCGCCATGGAGGGCACGCGGGAGGCCCTCTGCCTGAGGTGGCAGGTGTCACGCCAGGGCCACTGCAAGCCTGGCTCGGTTTGCCTGCTTTCTCCAAAGGAGGCTGGCCGACCAGCCGAACCTGGCACCTGGGCCAGGCCCCTTCCAAGGGGACGAGTTCCAGAGGCTAGAGCCCTGGGGGCGGCTGCCAAGTCTCCTGGGGCGTGTGCTGGGCCCCCGTCAGAGGAGGAAGCAGCCTGGTAAACGGTGTGCCAGGCCTGAGATCTGGAGGCCTCCCACAGCCGGGTCCCTGTCCTGCCCAGGCCCCCCGAGGGAGGACGATGGTCGGGCAGTGGCGAGCGGGGTGGGGCTGGCGCCGAGCCTGCCCTTGGATGCCCCGGGGAAGGGCGCCGGGTAATGGGCTGCCCCTGGCCAGGTCTGAGGGACCGACCCAGCTCGGGGCTGTCGGGGGCAGAGAGAGAACCCCCCTCCGTCCTTTCCCTTCAGGTTCTTAGGGCTGGCCAAATCCTTCCCAAGACAGCTTGTCTGGAGAAAATCAGACCCAGCTGAAGAACATGTGTCCATGGGGGAAACCCGGGAAACTGAGTCTCCCCACACAATAGCAGAGATTCTCATCTTGCATCCTCTCCTGAGCTAATGACAAAGGTGGATGTCCCGGGTGGGCCTGTGGAATGCGAGAGGGGAGGAAGTCTATTGTCATGCAGAGGGACATGGAAAGACTTGTCTGAAGCTTATCCCCTGCACTGGGGTCAGGTCGGGAAGGGACGGCACAGAGGTGAGCAGGAACCAACCGGCCTCTCTGTGGTGGGGCTGGCCCCGGGGCAGGCGTCGGGGTGATGGCTGGAAGTGGGATGGCGCGTGAGTTGGCACCAGCCAGCGGTGGAGGCAGAGACTCAGAGGTCAGGGATCTCTCTCTCTGTCTCTGTCTCTCTCTCTCTCCCTCAGGGAGCTGAGGAGAGTAAGGTGGCGCCCCCTGCCCACCTCGCCTACCTCTCCATGGGCCCTTCCTTCTCTGGCCGCTCCGGGAGCCCTGCGGGCTTGGGTTCAACCCCCCACACACCGCACAGGCCAAGGGCGCATGCGCGACCGCCAGGGCCTAGGGCTGGCCTGGGAGGGGGTCCTCAGTGAAGGCCCCGCCCTCCCTCCAGACTCTGACCCAGCTGCAGCTCTTCCATCGCCGCCCTTCTGGACTCGGCTTCAGCTGTCTCCCTCCCCTCCCCCACTCCCACTCAGCTTGCAGGCCGCTTCCCTCCCTTGAAAGCATTGCTCTGGCCCTGAGGGCCACAGACCTACTGGGCTTCAAGCTCAAGGCTCTGCCTGGGCCTGCTGCTTCGGCCAGGGGCTCATTTCTTCCTGGAAAGACAAAGCCATGGCCTCACCCCACGCCTGCACTTTGCCACGGCAGGCAGCCCAGATGTAGGAAAGGCTCTGTGGAGTCAGAAGTGCCGAGACAGGCAGATGGCACCAGAGGGTTTGGGGGCCAGGGCGCAACTGGGCTAGCCCCTCCTCCCGGGAGTCGGGGAGGCCCGGCCTTCCTAGTGCCCAGGCCACGGCTCCGGGGAGAAACCCGCCATGGAGGGCACGCGGGAGGCCCTCTGCCTGAGGTGGCAGGTGTCACGCCAGGGCCACTGCAAGCCTGGCTCGGTTTGCCTGCTTTCTCCAAAGGAGGCTGGCCGACCAGCCGAACCTGGCACCTGGGCCAGGCCCCTTCCAAGGGGACGAGTTCCAGAGGATAGAGCCCTGGGGGCGGCTGCCAAGTCTCCTGGGGCGTGTGCTGGGCCCCCGTCAGAGGACGAAGCAGCCTGGTAAACGGTGTGCCAGGCCTGAGATCTGGAGGCCTCCCACAGCCGGGTCCCTGTCCTGCCCAGGCCCCCCGAGGGAGGACGATGGTCGGGCAGTGGCGAGCGGGGTGGGGCTGGCGCTGAGCCTGCCCTTGGATGCCCCGGGGAAGGGCGCCGGGGGATGGGCTGCCCCTGGCCAGGTCTGAGGGACCGACCCAGCTCGGGGCTGTCGGGGGCAGAGAGAGAACCCCCCTCCGTCCTTTCCCTTCAGGTTCTTAGGGCTGGCCAAATCCTTCCCAAGACAGCTTGTCTGGAGAAAATCAGACCCAGCTGAAGAACATGTGTCCATGGGGGAAACCCGGGAAACTGAGTCTCCCCACACAATAGCAGAGATTCTCATCTTGCATCCTCTCCTGAGCTAATGACAAAGGTGGATGTCCCGGGTGGGCCTGTGGAATGCGAGAGGGGAGGAAGTCTATTGTCATGCAGAGGGACATGGAAAGACTTGTCTGAAGCTTATCCCCTGCACTGGGGTCAGGTCGGGAAGGGACGGCACAGAGGTGAGCAGGAACCAACCGGCCTCTCTGTGGTGGGGCTGGCCCCGGGGCAGGCGTCGGGGTGATGGCTGGAAGTGGGATGGCGCGTGAGTTGGCACCAGCCAGCGGTGGAGGCAGAGACTCAGAGGTCAGGGATCTCTCTCTCTGTCTCTGTCTCTCTCTCTCTCCCTCAGGGAGCTGAGGAGAGTAAGGTGGCACCCCCTGCCCACCTCGCCTACCTCTCCATGGGCCCTTCTTTCTCTGGCCGCTCGGGAGCCCTGCGGGCTTGGGTTCAACCCCCCACACACCGCACAGGCCAAGGGCGCATGCACGACCGCCGGGGCCTAGGGCTGGCCTGGGAGGGGGTCCTCAGTGAAGGCCCCGCCCTCCCTCCAGACTCTGACCCAGCTGCAGCTCTTCCATCGCCGCCCTTCTGGACTCGGCTTCAGCTGTCTCCCTCCCCTCCCCCACTCCCACTCAGCTTGCAGGCCGCTTCCCTCCCTTGAAAGCATTGCTCTGGCCCTGAGGGCCACAGACCTACTGGGCTTCAAGCTCAAGGCTCTGCCTGGGCCTGCTGCTTCGGCCAGGGGCTCATTTCTTCCTGGAAAGACAAAGCCATGGCCTCACCCCACGCCTGCACTTTGCCACGGCAGGCAGCCCAGATGTAGGAAAGGCTCTGTGGAGTCAGAAGTGCCGAGACAGGCAGATGGCACCAGAGGGTTTGGGGGCCAGGGCGCAACTGGGCTAGCCCCTCCTCCCGGGAGTCGGGGAGGCCCGGCCTTCCTAGTGCCCAGGCCACGGCTCCGGGGAGAAACCCGCCATGGAGGGCACGCGGGAGGCCCTCTGCCTGAGGTGGCAGGTGTCACGCCAGGGCCACTGCAAGCCTGGCTCGGTTTGCCTGCTTTCTCCAAAGGAGGCTGGCCGACCAGCCGAACCTGGCACCTGGGCCAGGCCCCTTCCAAGGGGACGAGTTCCAGAGGCTAGAGCCCTGGGGGCGGCTGCCAAGTCTCCTGGGGCGTGTGCTGGGCCCCCGTCAGAGGAGGAAGCAGCCATGTAAACGGTGTGCCAGGCCTGAGATCTGGAGGCCTCCCACAGCCGGGTCCCTGTCCTGCCCAGGCCCCCCGAGGGAGGACGATGGTCGGGCAGTGGCGAGCGGGGTGGGGCTGGCGCCGAGCCTGCCCTTGGATGCCCCGGGGAAGGGCGCCGGGGGATGGGCTGCCCCTGGCCAGGTCTGTGGGACCGACCCAGCTCGGGGCTGTCGGGGGCAGAGAGAGAACCCCCCTCCGTCCTTTCCCTTCAGGTTCTTAGGGCTGGCCAAATCCTTCCCAAGACAGCTTGTCTGGAGAAAATCAGACCCAGCTGAAGAACATGTGTCCATGGGGGAAACCCGGGAAACTGAGTCTCCCCACACAATAGCAGAGATTCTCATCTTGCATCCTCTCCTGAGCTAATGACAAAGGTGGATGTCCCGGGTGGGCCTGTGGAATGCGAGAGGGGAGGAAGTCTATTGTCATGCAGAGGGACATGGAAAGACTTGTCTGAAGCTTATCCCCTGCACTGGGGTCAGGTCGGGAAGGGACGGCACAGAGGTGAGCAGGAACCAACCGGCCTCTCTGTGGTGGGGCTGGCCCCGGGGCAGGCGTCGGGGTGATGGCTGGAAGTGGGATGGCGCGTGAGTTGGCACCAGCCAGCGGTGGAGGCAGAGACTCAGAGGTCAGGGATCTCTCTCTCTGTCTCTGTCTCTCTCTCTCTCCCTCAGGGAGCTGAGGAGAGTAAGGTGGCGCCCCCTGCCCACCTCGCCTACCTCTCCATGGGCCCTTCCTTCTCTGGCCGCTCCGGGAGCCCTGCGGGCTTGGGTTCAACCCCCCACACACCGCACAGGCCAAGGGCGCATGCGCGACCGCCGGGGCCTTGGGCTGGCCTGGGAGGGGGTCCTGAGTGAAGGCCCCGCCCTCCCTCCAGACTCTGACCCAGCTGCAGCTCTTCCATCGCCGCCCTTCTGGACTCGGCTTCAGCTGTCTCCCTCCCCTCCCCCACTCCCACTCAGCTTGCAGGCCGCTTCCCTCCCTTGAAAGCATTGCTCTGGCCCTGAGGGCCACAGACCTACTGGGCTTCAAGCTCAAGGCTCTGCCTGGGCCTGCTGCTTCGGCCAGGGGCTCATTTCTTCCTGGAAAGACAAAGCCATGGCCTCACCCCACGCCTGCACTTTGCCACGGCAGGCAGCCCAGATGTAGGAAAGGCTCTGTGGAGTCAGAAGTGCCGAGACAGGCAGATGGCACCAGAGGGTTTGGGGGCCAGGGCGCAACTGGGCTAGCCCCTCCTCCCGGGAGTCGGGGAGGCCCGGCCTTCCTAGTGCCCAGGCCACGGCTCCGGGGAGAAACCCGCCATGGAGGGCACGCGGGAGGCCCTCTGCCTGAGGTGGCAGGTGTCACGCCAGGGCCACTGCAAGCCTGGCTCGGTTTGCCTGCTTTCTCCAAAGGAGGCTGGCCGACCAGCCGAACCTGGCACCTGGGCCAGGCCCCTTCCAAGGGGACGAGTTCCAGAGGCTAGAGCCCTGGGGGCGGCTGCCAAGTCTCCTGGGGCGTGTGCTGGGCCCCCGTCAGAGGAGGAAGCAGCCTGGTAAACGGTGTGCCAGGCCTGAGATCTGGAGGCCTCCCACAGCCGGGTCCCTGTCCTGCCCAGGCCCCCCGAGGGAGGACGATGGTCGGGCAGTGGCGAGCGGGGTGGGGCTGGCGCTGAGCCTGCCCTTGGATGCCCCGGGGAAGGGCGCCGGGGGATGGGCTGCCCCTGGCCAGGTCTGAGGGACCGACCCAGCTCGGGGCTGTCGGGGGCAGAGAGAGAACCCCCCTCCGTCCTTTCCCTTCAGGTTCTTAGGGCTGGCCAAATCCTTCCCAAGACAGCTTGTCTGGAGAAAATCAGACCCAGCTGAAGAACATGTGTCCATGGGGGAAACCCGGGAAACTGAGTCTCCCCACACAATAGCAGAGATTCTCATCTTGCATCCTCTCCTGAGCTAATGACAAAGGTGGATGTCCCGGGTGGGCCTGTGGAATGCGAGAGGGGAGGAAGTCTATTGTCATGCAGAGGGACATGGAAAGACTTGTCTGAAGCTTATCCCCTGCACTGGGGTCAGGTCGGGAAGGGACGGCACAGAGGTGAGCAGGAACCAACCGGCCTCTCTGTGGTGGGGCTGGCCCCGGGGCAGGCGTCGGGGTGATGGCTGGAAGTGGGATGGCGCGTGAGTTGGCACCAGCCAGCGGTGGAGGCAGAGACTCAGAGGTCAGGGATCTCTCTCTCTGTCTCTGTCTCTCTCTCTCTCCCTCAGGGAGCTGAGGAGAGTAAGGTGGCACCCCCTGCCCACCTCGCCTACCTCTCCATGGGCCCTTCTTTCTCTGGCCGCTCGGGAGCCCTGCGGGCTTGGGTTCAACCCCCCACACACCGCACAGGCCAAGGGCGCATGCACGACCGCCGGGGCCTAGGGCTGGCCTGGGAGGGGGTCCTCAGTGAAGGCCCCGCCCTCCCTCCAGACTCTGACCCAGCTGCAGCTCTTCCATCGCCGCCCTTCTGGACTCGGCTTCAGCTGTCTCCCTCCCCTCCCCCACTCCCACTCAGCTTGCAGGCCGCTTCCCTCCCTTGAAAGCATTGCTCTGGCCCTGAGGGCCACAGACCTACTGGGCTTCAAGCTCAAGGCTCTGCCTGGGCCTGCTGCTTCGGCCAGGGGCTCATTTCTTCCTGGAAAGACAAAGCCATGGCCTCACCCCACGCCTGCACTTTGCCACGGCAGGCAGCCCAGATGTAGGAAAGGCTCTGTGGAGTCAGAAGTGCCGAGACAGGCAGATGGCACCAGAGGGTTTGGGGGCCAGGGCGCAACTGGGCTAGCCCCTCCTCCCGGGAGTCGGGGAGGCCCGGCCTTCCTAGTGCCCAGGCCACGGCTCCGGGGAGAAACCCGCCATGGAGGGCACGCGGGAGGCCCTCTGCCTGAGGTGGCAGGTGTCACGCCAGGGCCACTGCAAGCCTGGCTCGGTTTGCCTGCTTTCTCCAAAGGAGGCTGGCCGACCAGCCGAACCTGGCACCTGGGCCAGGCCCCTTCCAAGGGGACGAGTTCCAGAGGCTAGAGCCCTGGGGGCGGCTGCCAAGTCTCCTGGGGCGTGTGCTGGGCCCCCGTCAGAGGAGGAAGCAGCCATGTAAACGGTGTGCCAGGCCTGAGATCTGGAGGCCTCCCACAGCCGGGTCCCTGTCCTGCCCAGGCCCCCCGAGGGAGGACGATGGTCGGGCAGTGGCGAGCGGGGTGGGGCTGGCGCCGAGCCTGCCCTTGGATGCCCCGGGGAAGGGCGCCGGGGGATGGGCTGCCCCTGGCCAGGTCTGTGGGACCGACCCAGCTCGGGGCTGTCGGGGGCAGAGAGAGAACCCCCCTCCGTCCTTTCCCTTCAGGTTCTTAGGGCTGGCCAAATCCTTCCCAAGACAGCTTGTCTGGAGAAAATCAGACCCAGCTGAAGAACATGTGTCCATGGGGGAAACCCGGGAAACTGAGTCTCCCCACACAATAGCAGAGATTCTCATCTTGCATCCTCTCCTGAGCTAATGACAAAGGTGGATGTCCCGGGTGGGCCTGTGGAATGCGAGAGGGGAGGAAGTCTATTGTCATGCAGAGGGACATGGAAAGACTTGTCTGAAGCTTATCCCCTGCACTGGGGTCAGGTCGGGAAGGGACGGCACAGAGGTGAGCAGGAACCAACCGGCCTCTCTGTGGTGGGGCTGGCCCCGGGGCAGGCGTCGGGGTGATGGCTGGAAGTGGGATGGCGCGTGAGTTGGCACCAGCCAGCGGTGGAGGCAGAGACTCAGAGGTCAGGGATCTCTCTCTCTGTCTCTGTCTCTCTCTCTCTCCCTCAGGGAGCTGAGGAGAGTAAGGTGGCGCCCCCTGCCCACCTCGCCTACCTCTCCATGGGCCCTTCCTTCTCTGGCCGCTCCGGGAGCCCTGCGGGCTTGGGTTCAACCCCCCACACACCGCACAGGCCAAGGGCGCATGCGCGACCGCCGGGGCCTAGGGCTGGCCTGGGAGGGGGTCCTGAGTGAAGGCCCCCGCCCTCCCTCCAGACTCTGACCCAGCTGCAGCTCTTCCATCGCCGCCCTTCTGGACTCGGCTTCAGCTGTCTCCCTCCCCTCCCCCACTCCCACTCAGCTTGCAGGCCGCTTCCCTCCCTTGAAAGCATTGCTCTGGCCCTGAGGGCCACAGACCTACTGGGCTTCAAGCTCAAGGCTCTGCCTGGGCCTGCTGCTTCGGCCAGGGGCTCATTTCTTCCTGGAAAGACAAAGCCATGGCCTCACCCCACGCCTGCACTTTGCCACGGCAGGCAGCCCAGATGTAGGAAAGGCTCTGTGGAGTCAGAAGTGCCGAGACAGGCAGATGGCACCAGAGGGTTTGGGGGCCAGGGCGCAACTGGGCTAGCCCCTCCTCCCGGGAGTCGGGGAGGCCCGGCCTTCCTAGTGCCCAGGCCACGGCTCCGGGGAGAAACCCGCCATGGAGGGCACGCGGGAGGCCCTCTGCCTGAGGTGGCAGGTGTCACGCCAGGGCCACTGCAAGCCTGGCTCGGTTTGCCTGCTTTCTCCAAAGGAGGCTGGCCGACCAGCCGAACCTGGCACCTGGGCCAGGCCCCTTCCAAGGGGACGAGTTCCAGAGGCTAGAGCCCTGGGGGCGGCTGCCAAGTCTCCTGGGGCGTGTGCTGGGCCCCCGTCAGAGGAGGAAGCAGCCTGGTAAACGGTGTGCCAGGCCTGAGATCTGGAGGCCTCCCACAGCCGGGTCCCTGTCCTGCCCAGGCCCCCCGAGGGAGGACGATGGTCGGGCAGTGGCGAGCGGGGTGGGGCTGGCGCTGAGCCTGCCCTTGGATGCCCCGGGGAAGGGCGCCGGGGGATGGGCTGCCCCTGGCCAGGTCTGAGGGACCGACCCAGCTCGGGGCTGTCGGGGGCAGAGAGAGAACCCCCCTCCGTCCTTTCCCTTCAGGTTCTTAGGGCTGGCCAAATCCTTCCCAAGACAGCTTGTCTGGAGAAAATCAGACCCAGCTGAAGAACATGTGTCCATGGGGGAAACCCGGGAAACTGAGTCTCCCCACACAATAGCAGAGATTCTCATCTTGCATCCTCTCCTGAGCTAATGACAAAGGTGGATGTCCCGGGTGGGCCTGTGGAATGCGAGAGGGGAGGAAGTCTATTGTCATGCAGAGGGACATGGAAAGACTTGTCTGAAGCTTATCCCCTGCACTGGGGTCAGGTCGGGAAGGGACGGCACAGAGGTGAGCAGGAACCAACCGGCCTCTCTGTGGTGGGGCTGGCCCCGGGGCAGGCGTCGGGGTGATGGCTGGAAGTGGGATGGCGCGTGAGTTGGCACCAGCCAGCGGTGGAGGCAGAGACTCAGAGGTCAGGGATCTCTCTCTCTGTCTCTGTCTCTCTCTCTCTCCCTCAGGGAGCTGAGGAGAGTAAGGTGGCGCCCCCTGCCCACCTCGCCTACCTCTCCATGGGCCCTTCCTTCTCTGGCCGCTCCGGGAGCCCTGCGGGCTTGGGTTCAACCCCCCACACACCGCACAGGCCAAGGGCGCATGCGCGACCGCCGGGGCCTTGGGCTGGCCTGGGAGGGGGTCCTGAGTGAAGGCCCCGCCCTCCCTCCAGACTCTGACCCAGCTGCAGCTCTTCCATCGCCGCCCTTCTGGACTCGGCTTCAGCTGTCTCCCTCCCCTCCCCCACTCCCACTCAGCTTGCAGGCCGCTTCCCTCCCTTGAAAGCATTGCTCTGGCCCTGAGGGCCACAGACCTACTGGGCTTCAAGCTCAAGGCTCTGCCTGGGCCTGCTGCTTCGGCCAGGGGCTCATTTCTTCCTGGAAAGACAAAGCCATGGCCTCACCCCACGCCTGCACTTTGCCACGGCAGGCAGCCCAGATGTAGGAAAGGCTCTGTGGAGTCAGAAGTGCCGAGACAGGCAGATGGCACCAGAGGGTTTGGGGGCCAGGGCGCAACTGGGCTAGCCCCTCCTCCCGGGAGTCGGGGAGGCCCGGCCTTCCTAGTGCCCAGGCCACGGCTCCGGGGAGAAACCCGCCATGGAGGGCACGCGGGAGGCCCTCTGCCTGAGGTGGCAGGTGTCACGCCAGGGCCACTGCAAGCCTGGCTCGGTTTGCCTGCTTTCTCCAAAGGAGGCTGGCCGACCAGCCGAACCTGGCACCTGGGCCAGGCCCCTTCCAAGGGGACGAGTTCCAGAGGCTAGAGCCCTGGGGGCGGCTGCCAAGTCTCCTGGGGCGTGTGCTGGGCCCCCGTCAGAGGAGGAAGCAGCCTGGTAAACGGTGTGCCAGGCCTGAGATCTGGAGGCCTCCCACAGCCGGGTCCCTGTCCTGCCCAGGCCCCCCGAGGGAGGACGATGGTCGGGCAGTGGCGAGCGGGGTGGGGCTGGCGCTGAGCCTGCCCTTGGATGCCCCGGGGAAGGGCGCCGGGGGATGGGCTGCCCCTGGCCAGGTCTGAGGGACCGACCCAGCTCGGGGCTGTCGGGGGCAGAGAGAGAACCCCCCTCCGTCCTTTCCCTTCAGGTTCTTAGGGCTGGCCAAATCCTTCCCAAGACAGCTTGTCTGGAGAAAATCAGACCCAGCTGAAGAACATGTGTCCATGGGGGAAACCCGGGAAACTGAGTCTCCCCACACAATAGCAGAGATTCTCATCTTGCATCCTCTCCTGAGCTAATGACAAAGGTGGATGTCCCGGGTGGGCCTGTGGAATGCGAGAGGGGAGGAAGTCTATTGTCATGCAGAGGGACATGGAAAGACTTGTCTGAAGCTTATCCCCTGCACTGGGGTCAGGTCGGGAAGGGACGGCACAGAGGTGAGCAGGAACCAACCGGCCTCTCTGTGGTGGGGCTGGCCCCGGGGCAGGCGTCGGGGTGATGGCTGGAAGTGGGATGGCGCGTGAGTTGGCACCAGCCAGCGGTGGAGGCAGAGACTCAGAGGTCAGGGATCTCTCTCTCTGTCTCTGTCTCTCTCTCTCTCCCTCAGGGAGCTGAGGAGAGTAAGGTGGCGCCCCCTGCCCACCTCGCCTACCTCTCCATGGGCCCTTCCTTCTCTGGCCGCTCCGGGAGCCCTGCGGGCTTGGGTTCAACCCCCCACACACCGCACAGGCCAAGGGCGCATGCGCGACCGCCGGGGCCTTGGGCTGGCCTGGGAGGGGGTCCTGAGTGAAGGCCCCGCCCTCCCTCCAGACTCTGACCCAGCTGCAGCTCTTCCATCGCCGCCCTTCTGGACTCGGCTTCAGCTGTCTCCCTCCCCTCCCCCACTCCCACTCAGCTTGCAGGCCGCTTCCCTCCCTTGAAAGCATTGCTCTGGCCCTGAGGGCCACAGACCTACTGGGCTTCAAGCTCAAGGCTCTGCCTGGGCCTGCTGCTTCGGCCAGGGGCTCATTTCTTCCTGGAAAGACAAAGCCATGGCCTCACCCCACGCCTGCACTTTGCCACGGCAGGCAGCCCAGATGTAGGAAAGGCTCTGTGGAGTCAGAAGTGCCGAGACAGGCAGATGGCACCAGAGGGTTTGGGGGCCAGGGCGCAACTGGGCTAGCCCCTCCTCCCGGGAGTCGGGGAGGCCCGGCCTTCCTAGTGCCCAGGCCACGGCTCCGGGGAGAAACCCGCCATGGAGGGCACGCGGGAGGCCCTCTGCCTGAGGTGGCAGGTGTCACGCCAGGGCCACTGCAAGCCTGGCTCGGTTTGCCTGCTTTCTCCAAAGGAGGCTGGCCGACCAGCCGAACCTGGCACCTGGGCCAGGCCCCTTCCAAGGGGACGAGTTCCAGAGGCTAGAGCCCTGGGGGCGGCTGCCAAGTCTCCTGGGGCGTGTGCTGGGCCCCCGTCAGAGGAGGAAGCAGCCTGGTAAACGGTGTGCCAGGCCTGAGATCTGGAGGCCTCCCACAGCCGGGTCCCTGTCCTGCCCAGGCCCCCCGAGGGAGGACGATGGTCGGGCAGTGGCGAGCGGGGTGGGGCTGGCGCTGAGCCTGCCCTTGGATGCCCCGGGGAAGGGCGCCGGGGGATGGGCTGCCCCTGGCCAGGTCTGAGGGACCGACCCAGCTCGGGGCTGTCGGGGGCAGAGAGAGAACCCCCCTCCGTCCTTTCCCTTCAGGTTCTTAGGGCTGGCCAAATCCTTCCCAAGACAGCTTGTCTGGAGAAAATCAGACCCAGCTGAAGAACATGTGTCCATGGGGGAAACCCGGGAAACTGAGTCTCCCCACACAATAGCAGAGATTCTCATCTTGCATCCTCTCCTGAGCTAATGACAAAGGTGGATGTCCCGGGTGGGCCTGTGGAATGCGAGAGGGGAGGAAGTCTATTGTCATGCAGAGGGACATGGAAAGACTTGTCTGAAGCTTATCCCCTGCACTGGGGTCAGGTCGGGAAGGGACGGCACAGAGGTGAGCAGGAACCAACCGGCCTCTCTGTGGTGGGGCTGGCCCCGGGGCAGGCGTCGGGGTGATGGCTGGAAGTGGGATGGCGCGTGAGTTGGCACCAGCCAGCGGTGGAGGCAGAGACTCAGAGGTCAGGGATCTCTCTCTCTGTCTCTGTCTCTCTCTCTCTCCCTCAGGGAGCTGAGGAGAGTAAGGTGGCGCCCCCTGCCCACCTCGCCTACCTCTCCATGGGCCCTTCTTTCTCTGGCCGCTCCGGGAGCCCTGCGGGCTTGGGTTCAACCCCCCACACACCGCACAGGCCAAGGGCGCATGCGCGACCGCCGGGGCCTAGGGCTGGCCTGGGAGGGGGTCCTCAGTGAAGGCCCCGCCCTCCCTCCAGACTCTAACCCAGCTGCAGCTCTTCCATCGCCGCCCTTCTGGACTCGGCTTCAGCTGTCTCCCTCCCCTCCCCCACTCCCACTCAGCTTGCAGGCCGCTTCCCTGCCTTGAAAGCATTGCTCTGGCCCTGAGGGCCACAGACCTACTGGGCTTCAAGCTCAAGGCTCTGCCTGGGCCTGCTGCTTCGGCCAGGGGCTCATTTCTTCCTGGAAAGACAAAGCCATGGCCTCACCCCACGCCTGCACTTTGCCACGGCAGGCAGCCCAGATGTAGGAAAGGCTCTGTGGAGTCAGAAGTGCCGAGACAGGCAGATGGCACCAGAGGGTTTGGGGGCCAGGGCGCAACTGGGCTAGCCCCTCCTCCCGGGAGTCGGGGAGGCCCGGCCTTCCTAGTGCCCAGGCCACGGCTCCGGGGAGAAACCCGCCATGGAGGGCACGCGGGAGGCCCTCTGCCTGAGGTGGCAGGTGTCACGCCAGGGCCACTGCAAGCCTGGCTCGGTTTGCCTGCTTTCTCCAAAGGAGGCTGGCCGACCAGCCGAACCTGGCACCTGGGCCAGGCCCCTTCCAAGGGGACGAGTTCCAGAGGCTAGAGCCCTGGGCGCGGCTGCCAAGTCTCCTGGGGCGTGTGCTGGGCCCCCGTCAGAGGAGGAAGCAGCCTGGTAAACGGTGTGCCAGGCCTGAGATCTGGAGGCCTCCCACAGCCGGGTCCCTGTCCTGCCCAGGCCCCCCGAGGGAGGACGATGGTCGGGCAGTGGCGAGCGGGGTGGGGCTGGCGCCGAGCCTGCCCTTGGATGCCCCGGGGAAGGGCGCCGGGGGATGGGCTGCCCCTGGCCAGGTCTGAGGGACCGACCCAGCTCGGGGCTGTCGGGGGCAGAGAGAGAACCCCCCTCCGTCCTTTCCCTTCAGGTTCTTAGGGCTGGCCAAATCCTTCCCAAGACAGCTTGTCTGGAGAAAATCAGACCCAGCTGAAGAACATGTGTCCATGGGGGAAACCCGGGAAACTGAGTCTCCCCACACAATAGCAGAGATTCTCATCTTGCATCCTCTCCTGAGCTAATGACAAAGGTGGATGTCCCGGGTGGGCCTGTGGAATGCGAGAGGGGAGGAAGTCTATTGTCATGCAGAGGGACATGGAAAGACTTGTCTGAAGCTTATCCCCTGCACTGGGGTCAGGTCGGGAAGGGACGGCACAGAGGTGAGCAGGAACCAACCGGCCTCTCTGTGGTGGGGCTGGCCCCTGGGCAGGCGTCGGGGTGATGGCTGGAAGTGGGATGGCGCGTGAGTTGGCACCAGCCAGCGGTGGAGGCAGAGACTCAGAGGTCAGGGATCTCTCTCTCTGTCTCTGTCTCTCTCTCTCTCCCTCAAGGAGCTGAGGAGAGTAAGGTGGCGCCCCCTGCCCACCTCGCCTGCCTCTCCATGGGCCCTTCTTTCTCTGGCCGCTGCGGGAGCCCTGCGGGCTTGGGTTCAACCCCCCACACACCGCACAGGCCAAGGGCGCATGCGCGACCGCCAGGGCCTAGGGCTGGCCTGGGAGGGGGTCCTCAGTGAAGGCCCCGCCCTCCCTCCAGACTCTGACCCAGCTGCAGCTCTTCCATCGCCGCCCTTCTGGACTCGGCTTCAGCTGTCTCCCTCCCCTCCCCCACTCCCACTCAGCTTGCAGGCCGCTTCCCTCCCTTGAAAGCATTGCTCTGGCCCTGAGGGCCACAGACCTACTGGGCTTCAAGCTCAAGGCTCTGCCTGGGCCTGCTGCTTCGGCCAGGGGCTCATTTCTTCCTGGAAAGACAAAGCCATGGCCTCACCCCACGCCTGCACTTTGCCACGGCAGGCAGCCCAGATGTAGGAAAGGCTCTGTGGAGTCAGAAGTGCCGAGACAGGCAGATGGCACCAGAGGGTTTGGGGGCCAGGGCGCAACTGGGCTAGCCCCTCCTCCCGGGAGTCGGGGAGGCCCGGCCTTCCTAGTGCCCAGGCCACGGCTCCGGGGAGAAACCCGCCATGGAGGGCACGCGGGAGGCCCTCTGCCTGAGGTGGCAGGTGTCACGCCAGGGCCACTGCAAGCCTGGCTCGGTTTGCCTGCTTTCTCCAAAGGAGGCTGGCCGACCAGCCGAACCTGGCACCTGGGCCAGGCCCCTTCCAAGGGGACGAGTTCCAGAGGCTAGAGCCCTGGGGGCGGCTGCCAAGTCTCCTGGGGCGTGTGCTGGGCCCCCGTCAGAGGAGGAAGCAGCCTGGTAAACGGTGTGCCAGGCCTGAGATCTGGAGGCCTCCCACAGCCGGGTCCCTGTCCTGCCCAGGCCCCCCGAGGGAGGACGATGGTCGGGCAGTGGCGAGCGGGGTGGGGCTGGCGCCGAGCCTGCCCTTGGATGCCCCGGGGAAGGGCGCCGGGGGATGGGCTGCCCCTGGCCAGGTCTGAGGGACCGACCCAGCTCGGGGCTGTCGGGGGCAGAGAGAGAACCCCCCTCCGTCCTTTCCCTTCAGGTTCTTAGGGCTGGCCAAATCCTTCCCAAGACAGCTTGTCTGGAGAAAATCAGACCCAGCTGAAGAACATGTGTCCATGGGGGAAACCCGGGAAACTGAGTCTCCCCACACAATAGCAGAGATTCTCATCTTGCATCCTCTCCTGAGCTAATGACAAAGGTGGATGTCCCGGGTGGGCCTGTGGAATGCGAGAGGGGAGGAAGTCTATTGTCATGCAGAGGGACATGGAAAGACTTGTCTGAAGCTTATCCCCTGCACTGGGGTCAGGTCGGGAAGGGACGGCACAGAGGTGAGCAGGAACCAACCGGCCTCTCTGTGGTGGGGCTGGCCCCGGGGCAGGCGTCGGGGTGATGGCTGGAAGTGGGATGGCGCGTGAGTTGGCACCAGCCAGCGGTGGAGGCAGAGACTCAGAGGTCAGGGATCTCTCTCTCTGTCTCTGTCTCTCTCTCTCTCCCTCAGGGAGCTGAGGAGAGTAAGGTGGCGCCCCCTGCCCACCTCGCCTACCTCTCCATGGGCCCTTCTTTCTCTGGCCGCTCCGGGAGCCCTGCGGGCTTGGGTTCAAACCCCCACACACCGCACAGGCCAAGGGCGCATGCGCGACCGCCGGGGCCTAGGGCTGGCCTGGGAGGGGGTCCTCAGTGAAGGCCCCGCCCTCCCTCCAGACTCTGACCCAGCTGCAGCTCTTCCATCGCCGCCCTTCTGGACTCGGCTTCAGCTGTCTCCCTCCCCTCCCCCACTCCCACTCAGCTTGCAGGCCGCTTCCCTGCCTTGAAAGCATTGCTCTGGCCCTGAGGGCCACAGACCTACTGGGCTTCAAGCTCAAGGCTCTGCCTGGGCCTGCTGCTTCGGCCAGGGGCTCATTTCTTCCTGGAAAGACAAAGCCATGGCCTCACCCCACGCCTGCACTTTGCCACGGCAGGCAGCCCAGATGTAGGAAAGGCTCTGTGGAGTCAGAAGTGCCGAGACAGGCAGATGGCACCAGAGGGTTTGGGGGCCAGGGCGCAACTGGGCTAGCCCCTCCTCCCGGGAGTCGGGGAGGCCCGGCCTTCCTAGTGCCCAGGCCACGGCTCCGGGGAGAAACCCGCCATGGAGGGCACGCGGGAGGCCCTCTGCCTGAGGTGGCAGGTGTCACGCCAGGGCCACTGCAAGCCTGGCTCGGTTTGCCTGCTTTCTCCAAAGGAGGCTGGCCGACCAGCCGAACCTGGCACCTGGGCCAGGCCCCTTCCAAGGGGACGAGTTCCAGAGGCTAGAGCCCTGGGGGCGGCTGCCAAGTCTCCTGGGGCGTGTGCTGGGCCCCCGTCAGAGGAGGAAGCAGCCTGGTAAACGGTGTGCCAGGCCTGAGATCTGGAGGCCTCCCACAGCCGGGTCCCTGTCCTGCCCAGGCCCCCCGAGGGAGGACGATGGTCGGGCAGTGGCGAGCGGGGTGGGGCTGGCGCCGAGCCTGCCCTTGGATGCCCCGGGGAAGGGCGCCGGGGGATGGGCTGCCCCTGGCCAGGTCTGAGGGACCGACCCTGCTCGGGGCTGTCGGGGGCAGAGAGAGAACCCCCCTCCGTCCTTTCCCTTCAGGTTCTTAGGGCTGGCCAAATCCTTCCCAAGACAGCTTGTCTGGAGAAAATCAGACCCAGCTGAAGAACATGTGTCCATGGGGGAAACCCGGGAAACTGAGTCTCCCCACACAATAGCAGAGATTCTCATCTTGCATCCTCTCCTGAGCTAATGACAAAGGTGGATGTCCTGGGTGGGCCTGTGGAATGCGAGAGGGGAGGAAGTCTATTGTCATGCAGAGGGACATGGAAAGACTTGTCTGAAGCTTATCCCCTGCACTGGGGTCAGGTCGGGAAGGGACGGCACAGAGGTGAGCAGGAACCAACCGGCCTCTCTGTGGTGGGGCTGGCCCCTGGGCAGGCGTCGGGGTGATGGCTGGAAGTGGGATGGCGCGTGAGTTGGCACCAGCCAGCGGTGGAGGCAGAGACTCAGAGGTCAGGGATCTCTCTCTCTGTCTCTGTCTCTCTCTCTCTCCCTCAGGGAGCTGAGGAGAGTAAGGTGGCGCCCCCTGCCCACCTCGCCTACCTCTCCATGGGCCCTTCTTTCTCTGGCCGCTCCGGGAGCCCTGCGGGCTTGGGTTCAACCCCCCACACACCGCACAGGCCAAGGGCGCATGCGCGACCGCCGGGGCCTAGGGCTGGCCTGGGAGGGGGTCCTCAGTGAAGGCCCCGCCCTCCCTCCAGACTCTGACCCAGCTGCAGCTCTTCCATCGCCGCCCTTCTGGACTCGGCTTCAGCTGTCTCCCTCCCCTCCCCCACTCCCACTCAGCTTGCAGGCCGCTTCCCTCCCTTGAAAGCATTGCTCTGGCCCTGAGGGCCACAGACCTACTGGGCTTCAAGCTCAAGGCTCTGCCTGGGCCTGCTGCTTCGGCCAGGGGCTCATTTCTTCCTGGAAAGACAAAGCCATGGCCTCACCCCACGCCTGCACTTTGCCACGGCAGGCAGCCCAGATGTAGGAAAGGCTCTGTGGAGTCAGAAGTGCCGAGACAGGCAGATGGCACCAGAGGGTTTGGGGGCCAGGGCGCAACTGGGCTAGCCCCTCCTCCCGGGAGTCGGGGAGGCCCGGCCTTCCTAGTGCCCAGGCCACGGCTCCGGGGAGAAACCCGCCATGGAGGGCACGCGGGAGGCCCTCTGCCTGAGGTGGCAGGTGTCACGCCAGGGCCACTGCAAGCCTGGCTCGGTTTGCCTGCTTTCTCCAAAGGAGGCTGGCCGACCAGCCGAACCTGGCACCTGGGCCAGGCCCCTTCCAAGGGGACGAGTTCCAGAGGCTAGAGCCCTGGGGGCGGCTGCCAAGTCTCCTGGGGCGTGTGCTGGGCCCCCGTCAGAGGAGGAAGCAGCCTGGTAAACGGTGTGCCAGGCCTGAGATCTGGAGGCCTCCCACAGCCGGGTCCCTCTCCTGCCCAGGCCCCCCCGAGGGAGGGACGATGGTCGGGCAGTGGCGAGCGGGGTGGGGCTGGCGCCGAGCCTGCCCTTGGATGCCCCGGGGAAGGGCGCCGGGGGATGGGCTGCCCCCTGGCCAGGTCTGAGGGACCGACCCAGCTCGGGGCTGTCGGGGGCAGAGAGAGAACCCCCCTCCGTCCTTTCCCTTCAGGTTCTTAGGGCTGGCCAAATCTTCCCAAGACAGCTTGTCTGGAGAAAATCAGACCCAGCTGAAGAACATGTGTCCATGGGGGAAACCCGGGAAACTGAGTCTCCCCACACAATAGCAGAGATTCTCATCTTGCATCCTCTCCTGAGCTAATGACCAAGGTGGATGTCCCGGGTGGGCCTGTGGAATGGGAGAGGGAGGAAGTCTATTGTCATGCAGAGGGACATGGAAAGACTTGTCTGAAGCTTATCCCCTGCACTGGGGTCAGGTCGGGAAGGGACGGGCACAGAGGTGAGCAGGAACCAACCGGCCTCTCTGTGGTGGGGCTGGCCCGGGGCAGGCGTCGGGGTGATGGCTGGAAGTGGGATGGCGCGTGAGTTGGCACCAGCCAGCGGTGGAGGCAGAGACTCAGAGGTCAGGGATCTCTCTCTCTGTCTCTGTCTCTCTCTCTCTCCCTCAGGGAGCTGAGGAGAGTAAGGTGGCGCCCCCTGCCCACCTCGCCTACCTCTCCATGGGCCCTTCCTTCTCTGGCCGCTCCGGGGAGCCCTGCGGGCTTGGGTTCAATCCCCCACACACCGCACAGGCCAAGGGCGCATGCGCGACCGCCGGGGCCTTGGGCTGGCCTGGGAGGGGGTCCTCAGTGAAGGCCCCGCCCTCCCTCCAGACTCTGACCCAGCTGCAGCTCTTCCATCGCCGCCCTTCTGGACTCGGCTTCAGCTGTCTCCCTCCCCTCCCCCACTCCCACTCAGCTTGCAGGCCGCTTCCCTCCCTTGAAAGCATTGCTCTGGCCCTGAGGGCCACAGACCTACTGGGCTTCAAGCTCAAGGCTCTGCCTGGGCCTGCTGCTTCGGCCAGGGGCTCATTTCTTCCTGGAAAGACAAAGCCATGGCCTCACCCCACGCCTGCACTTTGCCACGGCAGGCAGCCCAGATGTAGGAAAGGCTCTGTGGAGTCAGAAGTGCCGAGACAGGCAGATGGCACCAGAGGGTTTGGGGGCCAGGGCGCAACTGGGCTAGCCCCTCCTCCCGGGAGTCGGGGAGGCCCGGCCTTCCTAGTGCCCAGGCCACGGCTCCGGGGAGAAACCCGCCATGGAGGGCACGCGGGAGGCCCTCTGCCTGAGGTGGCAGGTGTCACGCCAGGGCCACTGCAAGCCTGGCTCGGTTTGCCTGCTTTCTCCAAAGGAGGCTGGCCGACCAGCCGAACCTGGCACCTGGGCCAGGCCCCCTTCCAAGGGGACGAGTTCCAGAGGCTAGAGCCCTGGGGGCGGCTGCCAAGTCTCCTGGGGCGTGTGGCTGGGCCCCCGTCAGAGGAGGAAGCAGCCTGGTAAACGTGTGCCAGGCCTGAGATCTGGAGGCCTCCCACAGCCGGGGTCCCTGTCCTGCCCAGGCCCCCCGAGGGAGGACGATGGTCGGGCAGTGGCGAGCGGGGTGGGGCTGGCGCTGAGCCTGCCCTTGGATGCCCCGGGGAAGGGCGCCGGGGGATGGGCTGCCCCTGGCCAGGTCTGAGGGACCGACCCAGCTCGGGGCTGTCGGGGGCAGAGAGAGAACCCCCCTCCGTCCTTTCCCTTCAGGTTCTTAGGGCTGGCCAAATCCTTCCCAAGACAGCTTGTCTGGAGAAAATCAGACCCAGCTGAAGAACATGTGTCCATGGGGGAAACCCGGGAAACTGAGTCTCCCCACACAATAGCAGAGATTCTCTTCTTGCATCCTCTCCTGAGCTAATGACAAAGGTGGATGTCCCGGGTGGGCCTGTGGAATGCGAGAGGGGAGGAAGTCTATTGTCATGCAGAGGGACATGGAAAGACTTGTCTGAAGCTTATCCCCTGCACTGGGGTCAGGTCGGGGAAGGGACGGCACAGAGGTGAGCAGGAACCAACCGGCCTCTCTGTGGTGGGGCTGGCCCCGGGGCAGGCGTCGGGGTGATGGCTGGAAGTGGGATGGCGCGTGAGTTGGCACCAGCCAGCGGTGGAGGCAGAGACTCAGAGGTCAGGGATCTCTCTCTCTGCTCTCTGTCTCTCTCTCTCTCCCTCAGGGAGCTGAGGAGAGTAAGGTGGCGCCCCCTGCCCACCTCGCCTACCTCTCCATGGGCCCTTCTTTCTCTGGCCGCTCCGGGAGCCCTGCGGGCTTGGGTTCAACCCCCCACACACCGCACAGGCCAAGGGCGCATGCGCGACCGCCGGGGCCTAGGGCTGGCCTGGGAGGGGGTCCTCAGTGAAGGCCCCGCCCTCCCTCCAGACTCTAACCCAGCTGCAGCTCTTCCATCGCCGCCCTTCTGGACTCGGCTTCAGCTGTCTCCCTCCCCTCCCCACTCCCACTCAGCTTGCAGGCCGCTTCCCTGCCTTGAAAGCATTGCTCTGGCCTGAGGGCCACAGACCTACTGGGCTTCAAGCTCAAGGCTCTGCCTGGGCCTGCTGCTTCGGCCAGGGGCTCATTTCTTCCTGGAAAGACAAAGCCATGGCCTCACCCCACGCCTGAACTTTGCCACGGCAGGCAGCCCAGATGTAGGAAAGGCTCTGTGGAGTCAGAAGTGCCGAGACAGGCAGATGGCACCAGAGGGTTTGGGGGCCAGGGCGCAACTGGGCTAGCCCCTCCTCCCGGGAGTCGGGGAGGCCCGGCCTTCCTAGTGCCCAGGCCACGGCTCCGGGGAGAAACCCGCCATGGAGGGCACGCGGGAGGCCCTCTGCCTGAGGTGGCAGGTGTCACGCCAGGGCCACTGCAAGCCTGGCTCGGTTTGCCTGCTTTCTCCAAAGGAGGCTGGCCGACCAGCCGAACCTGGCACCTGGGCCAGGCCCCTTCCAAGGGGACGAGTTCCAGAGGCTAGAGCCCTGGGCGCGGCTGCCAAGTCTCCTGGGGCGTGTGCTGGGCCCCCGTCAGAGGAGAAGCAGCCTGGTAAACGGTGGTGTGCCAGGCCTGAGATCTGGAGGCCTCCCACAGCCGGGTCCCTGTCCTGCCCAGGCCCCCCGAGGGAGGACGATGGTCGGGCAGTGGCGAGCGGGGGTGGGGGCTGGCGCCGAGCCTGCCCTTGGATGCCCCGGGGAAGGGCGCCGGGGGATGGGCTGCCCCTGGCCAGGTCTGAGGGACCGACCCAGCTCGGGGCTGTCGGGGGCAGAGAGAGAACCCCCCTCCGTCCTTTCCCTTCAGGTTCTTAGGGCTGGCCAAATCCTTCCCAAGACAGCTTGTCTGGAGAAAATCAGACCCAGCTGAAGAACATGTGTCCATGGGGGAAACCCGGGAAACTGAGTCTCCCCACACAATAGCAGAGATTCTCATCTTGCATCCTCTCCTGAGCTAATGACAAAGGTGATGTCCCGGGTGGGCCTGTGGAATGCGAGAGGGGAGGAAGTCTATTGTCATGC